>NW_027189131.1:4602197-4712098 GCF_040958095.1 Procambarus clarkii
AGTCAGTACTCCGATTTACACATGAAAATAGTGAAAATAACAGTCTGCCATTCCTGGATGTACTAATAACAAAAACAGGAACCTCTTTAAGCACCAACGTATATACTAAGCCCACCAACATAGGATTATTCCTGAAAGGTAGAAGTGAGTGCCTTCAAAGATACAAAGCCAGTGTTCTCAATGCTTATATTCGTCGAGCGCTTACCCACTGCTCTGAATGGAGCAACGTGAGTAGAGAGTTTGAAAGAGTAACTTAGGTATTGGTGAACAACGGATATAGCAACGCGGAAATAAAACGTTGCTATAAGAAGACACTTGAACCGTTGGTATAATCCTGAACCTAGAACAGAAACCACAATACCTCCAATAAAATTTTATTACAAATCAACCATGCACAGTGAACATATAAAAGAGGAAAGAATAATGAAAGAATTAACCCGTAAAGGAGTAAAAAGCACTACTCCTAACCAAAACATAAACCTAATAATATTCTACAAAACCAAGAAGACTTCCGAACTCCTTATTAAAAACAGCCCGCAGCCGACGGAGAACCCTCTACAGCAGTCAAGCGTTGTATACATGTACACTTGCCCCCACGAAGGATGTAACCTTCAATCTAAGTACATAGGCATGACGTCTACCAAGCTGACGAGGCGTTTGATATGCCATCTTCAATCCGGTGCCCCTAGGAATCACATGAGACAAGCCCATGACATCACCCTAACAAGAGAAATGTTGAACAAAAATACCTGTATAATAGACAAAACCCAAGATGCAAGAAGATTACATATTCTTGAAGCAATTCACATAAGAATATAACAACCTACCATGAACACCCCTATTACGGAACTATTTACTCTACCCACCATGAGAGCAAGGACAAGACCAGAACATAACGATGCCAACACAGAAGACACCGTTCAACATAAAAGGCCAATTAATCTTTGTATGGAGATAGCAGCTGCCTCGTATGGGCCAATATGCCTTCCGCAGTTACCTCTATTCTTATGTTCTTATGTTTCAACCCCCCTTTATCTTTTATGTATCCCCCCATGTTTCACCTTTATTGTCTTATCACCTGACCCAGTGCGGGTATAAAATCAACCAAACCTGAACATTCTTTTCACTTGAGAATGAACCATGGAGGATCGAAAGGATGTGCAAATTGTATAAATAAGTGTAATACATTCTATAGTAATTCACTTCTTTTCTTCACCTTGAAATTACGAAAAGGAGTTTTGGAGAACTCCTATTTCAGCTAAGCCCTGATGCTAAGAAAATAGTTAGAGGGATAGAAGCCCTAAATCAGAAGATAGTAAATACAGAATATGCGGTCATATTCAATGATATGTATATATATAGGTCCCCAGGACTATATGCGACTGAAAACTCACACCCCAGAAGTGACTCGAACCCATACTCCCAGGAGCAACGCAACTGGTAACTACAGGGCGCCTTAATCCGCTTGACCATCACGGCCGGACAAAAGGAAGTGATAGCCAAGGCTATTTGAACCACTTCCCTGCCGGCAACTCGGATGGTAATCTTGGGCATAGCATTTCACCAAATCACCTCATTCTTTGGGGCACACGTGAGGAACACAAATGCGAACAAGCCTGAATGGTCCCCAGGACTATATGCGACTGAAAACTCACACCCCAGAAGTGACTTGAACCCATACTCCCAGGAGCAACGCAACTGGTAACTACAGGGCGCCTTAATCCGCTTGACCATCACGGCCGGACAAAAGGAAGTGATAGCCAAGGCTATTTGAACCACTTCCCCGCCGGCAACTCGGATGGTAATCTTGGGCATAGCATTTCACCAAATCACCTCATTCTTTGGGGCACACATTCTCTGGGAGCATGGGTTCGAGTCACTTCTGGGGTGTGAGTTTTCAGTCGCATATAGTCCTGGGGACCATTCAGGCTTGTTCGCATTTGTGTTCCTCACGTGTGCCCCAAAGAATGAGGTGATTTGGTGAAATGCTATGCCCAAGATTACCATCCGAGTTGCCGGCGGGGAAGTGGTTCCCCGCCGGCACGTCTGCCCAGCGCCCGCCCAGCGCTCGCCGATGTCGTAGGTCACGACTGACAGCCAGGCTTCTCTCAGCCAAGAGGAGCCATCAATTGACGACAGGTATGGCACATGTCAAGTGTGTGACAAGGTGTGGAGACTCAAGCGTAACGGAGATGTGCGCAAGCATGCTCACAACGGAACCGATTGTCCGGGTATGTGGCGCCCTCCCAAAGAGGGTATCAATCAAGGCCCCACTCCAGCAGTCAGGGAAAACACCTCCAACAGCTTCATTTCGACTGAGAATCTACTAGAAGCCATCAAAGCAACATCGGTTGGAACCTTGCAGCACATCCCTAAAGCTGCCCGGCCCCCAGGCAGCAGCCAAACTATCCAGCCTCTTGAAAAAGGTCAATGACTCCCCCGGAACCATTCAAGCATGGCACAACCTTCTCCTGTTTGGTAACATATGCCTAGCTGTCCCTGCAAGGAGAGACAAATCACTAGCTTCGTCGGTCATTATGGCTATAAATAGTTTTCCTAGAGAGGACAACCAGGCACCCCTCCCCACCCGTGCCAAAAACACCCACGGCAGGAAAGGTATCAACAGCAGAACCGAGGCATCCAAAATCAGAGCAACAGTCAGCAAGAAAATAGAAGAAGGCAACAAAATAGGGGCGATCAGAGTCATCACCAGTGAAGACACAGTTGCCACCAGGGATGCCCATACAGCACAAGCCCTGAGGGAAAAACACCCACCCAGAGCTCCTCGTGATGACAGTGTTCCCCTAGTCGGTGTCACCAGAGCAGAACCCCCAGTGTGTGCTCGAATCCATAGTGCATAAAGCAGCTTTATCCTTCCCACCAGAATCAGCAGGTGGGTTCACAGGACTACGACCCAACCATATCAAACAAATGCTCAACCCTGCACTGGGAGACATTGCACAGGGCCTCCTGGTGGAACTAACTAGATTCGCCAACACATGTCTAGCTGGCAACATACCAGAAACCATACGGCCTCTCTTTTTTGGCGCTACCCTCTGTGCCCTGAGGAAAAAAGATGGAGGAATCAGACCGATAGCTGTGGGCAATTCACTCCGGCGTCTCGTCGCTAAGGCTGCTGCTAGAGCAGTTAGTCAGGCAGCAGCCGACATGCTGAAGCCAAAACAGCTTGGGTTTGGCATTCCTCAAGGGTGTGAGGCAGCGGCTCATGCAGCTAGAGCCTACATTGCCAACATTTCGGATGAAAAAGCCCTGATAAAGCTGGACTTCAAAAATGCTTTGAATCTGGTTAGAAGGGATGCAGTACTCAGTGCAGTTCATCGCCTTTTTCCTTCCCTCTACCCGTTTGTAAACTCAAACTATAGCGAGAATATAACTCTGCTTTTTGGGGAACATGAAATTGAATCACAAGAAGGTGTCCAACAGGGTGACCCCCTTGCTCCTTTTCTTTTCTGCCTAGTTATCAAGAATGTCACTGATAACCTGTCCAGTGAGCTCAACATTTGGTTTTTGGACGATGGTACTCTAGCCGGCTCCCCAGCCTAACTCTTGGACGACATAAGAATAATTCAGGAGCAAGGAGCAAGCCTAGGCCTCACTCTGAACCCTTCCAAGTGCGAAATAACCTCCACCAACCAGCACATAATAGAGCAAATAAAGGTTGTTTTGCCTGACATTCATACAACCAACCCTGAGGACAGCACACTCCTAGGTGCTCCTCTCGGAAGGAATGCCATCGACGGGGTCCTTGGTAAGAAGATCACTGACCTGAAGAGGATGAACGAGAGGATTGAAGACATCGATGCTCATAATGCACTTTACCTCATCACCAGATGCTTGTCCCTCCCCAGGCTGACCTACTTTCTAAGATGTTCGCCATCTTTCAACAATATTAAATTAGAAGAGTACGACAGCTTGCTGAAATCAACACTAGAAAAAAGCCCTCAATCTTTCCCTCAGCGACTTACAGTGGAAACAGGCCTCCCTTCCTGTCAGACTCGGGGGCCTTGGCGTGCGCACAGCAACACAAATTGCTGTACCAGCGTTCCTGTCCTCTTCAGTGGGGTCTGACAACTTGGTGAAGGAAATCCTACCTGAGCACCTAGTTCAACAGGCTGGGGTACATGATCCCAGTTTCACAGACTGCACAACCAAATGGGTCTCTCTCGCAGGACCAGCACCCCAACCACCGCCTTCTGAAGCCCATAAGCAATCCAGCTGGGATCGCCCCATTGCCGACCAAGAAGCTGCGACTTTGCTAGAAGCTGCGACAACACCACATGACACTGCCCGACTTAGAGCTGTAGCAGCTCCCCATGCAGGTGATTTCCTATTAGCAACCCCAATGTCAGCAACCGGCACCCGTCTCACACCGCAGGCCCTCCGAATTGCCGTGGCTCTCCGCCTCGCTGCCCCAATCCACACCGAATACAGGTGTATTTGCGGCGAGGCAGAGGCCGACAGATAAGGACTGCATGGCCTTCTCTGCCAAAGGACAGGAGGATGGCATGCAAGACACGGCGAGGTCAATGACATTATTAAGAGAAGCCTTACCACAGCCGGTTGTCCAGCAGAGAGAGAGCCCCGTTACCTAATGTCCCGCAACTCTGATGAGCCTGTCGGTCGCCCAGAACGAATCACGGTGAACCCCTGGAAGAATGGTAGACAGTTGGTGTGGGACTACACATGCGTTTCAACTTTAGCCAATACCTATGTTGACTTCAGTGCTACACAAGCAGGATGAGCTGCCAATCACCGGGAAGCGGCCAAGTCACGTAAATACAGAGACCTTGAGCACCACTACAATTTTGTCCTCATTGCCTCAGCTCTCTTTCAGCTGGGCATCCAGCTGTGGTGAGGCTCCTCTTGATGATGTCGTTAACTTCACTGTGCCTCGAGTGCCATCCCCCTGTGCTTTGGCTGAGTAGGCCATGGTGGCCGTACCTGTCAGCCACCACCTCGCCGCAAATACACCTGTATCTGGTATGGATTGGGGCAGCAAGGCGGAGGGCCACAGCAATTCGGAGGCCGTGTGGTGTGAGACATATGCCAGTTGCCGACATTGGGGTTGCTAACAGGAAATCCCCTGCATGTGGGGCTGCGACTGCTGTGAGGCGAGCAATGTCGTGTAGCACCCAGGCACTCTGCAGCAACTTGGTCTACAATGGGGCCATCCCAGCTGGATTGCTTGTGGGCTTTCGGGGATGGTGGTTGAGGTGATGGGCCTGCACGAGAGGCCCACTCTGTGTCACAGCGTGTAAAATTGGGATCATGTACACCTGCCAGCTGGTGTAAGTGGGCAGGTAGAATTTCCTTCACAAGGTCGTCGGATGCCGATAAGGAGGAAAGGAAGGCTGGAACAGCGATTTGCGTTGCTGTTCGAACTCCGAGGCCCTCATGTCTTACGGGAAGAGAGGCTTGTTTCCACTGTAGGTCATCAAGGGAGAGTTAAGGGCTTTTTCTAGCATTGATTTCAGTAACCGGTCATACTCAGCTAGTTTTTGGCTACTGTAAGATGGTGAACACCTCAGAAAGTAGGTTAACCTGGGGAGGGACAGACATCTAGTGATGAGGTAGAGTGCATCATGAGCATCAATATCGTCACTCCTCCCATCCATCCTCTTAAGTTCGGCGATTTACTTATCAAGGACTTCATCGATGGCTTTCAACCCCAGGGGAGCTCCTAGGAGTGTGCTGTCTTCAGGTTTAGTTGTATGGATATTTGGCAGAAGACCGTCTATTCTCTCTACGATGCCCTGGTTGGAACATATTATTTCATATTTAGAAGGGTTCAGAGTGAGGCCTAAAACTGCACCTTGCTCCTGGATTTTTCTGATGTCCTCCAGGAGGGAGTCTTGGGAACCAGCTAGGGTACCATCATCCAAGAACCAGATGTTAAGCTCGCTGGACAGGACCTCTGAGACTTGTTTGATGACTAAGCAGAAAAGGAGAGGAGCAAGGGGGTCATCCTGTTGGACGCCTTCTTGCGAGTCAATTTCATGTTTGCCAGAAAGCAGCTTTAGATCCATACTGTAGCATGAATGTACAAAAGGGTAGAGGGAAAGGAAATGACTATGAACCACATGGAGTACAGCATCCCTCCGCACCAAATTGAAGGCATTTTTTAAATGTAGCTTGATAAGGGCCTTTTCGTCTGTGATGTTGGCAATGAAAGCTCGAGCTGCATGGGCTGCCGCCTCACACCCTTGTGGAATGCCGAACCCGAGCTGTTTTGGCTTCAGCATGTTGGCCGCTGCATCACTAACTGTTCTTGCAGCTGCCTTTGCGACGAGACGCCGGAGAGAATTGCCCACAGTTATTGGCCTGATCCCTCCACATTTTTTCTTTAGAACATAGAGAGATGCTCCAAAAAAGATAGGTCTTATGGTCTCTGGCTTGTTGCCAGCTAGACATGTGTTGGTGAACCTGGTTAGTTCCACCAAGAGGTTCTATGCAATGTCACCCAGTGTAGGGTTGAGGTGGTTGGGTTTTAGTCCTGTGAACCCACCTGCTGATCCTGTTGGGAAGGACAAGGCTGCTTTATGGACCACAGATTCAGACACCCAGAGAGGTTCTGCTCCGGTAGCCCCCACTTGTACAATGTCGTCCTCACGCGGAGCCTTGGGTGGGTGTTTCTTCCTTAGGGTTTGAGCTGTTGCGGCATCTCTGTCGGCAATTGAGTCCTTACTGCTGATGACTCTTATTGCGCCAATAGTGTTTCCTTCTTCTATTTTCTTGGTGACTGATGTTCTGATTTTTGATGTCTCGGATATGCCACTGTTGCTCTTCCTGCCGTGGGTGTTTCTCGCGCAAGTGAGAAGGCGCACCTGGTTGTCCTCCCTGGGAAAATCATTTATAGCTTTGATGACTGAGGCAGCTAAGGTTTTGTCTCTCCTTGCAGGGGTGGCTAGACATATGTTGCCAAACATTAGGAGGTTGTGCTATGCTTGGGTCGTTCCAGGAGAGTCGTTGACCTTTCTCAGGAGAGCAGATAATTTGGCTGCTGCATGGGGACAGGCTGCTTTAGGGATGTGTTGCAAGGTTCTGGCTGATGTTGCTTTGATAGCTTCTAATAAATTTTCTGTGGAAATGAAGGTCTGGGAGGTGTTTTGCCTGACGGGCGGTGTGGGCTGTTGATTGGTGTTCTCCCTGGGAGGGCGCCCAGAACCCAAACACCTGGCTCTGTTGTGGTAATGATTGCACACATTACCGTCACTCGACCAGATATAGCATACCTTGCCACACGTCTGACATCTGCCTTGTCTACCCCTGCTTGAAGGCTCATCTTGGCTTGGAGAAGCCTGGCTGTCTGTTGAGAGCTGCGACATAGGTGGGCGCTGGGCGGGAATGTGGACGGCGGGTGGAGACTGGAGGGTGGGCGGCGGTTGGAGGCTGGGGGGATAGTCAGCTGGCCGTGGCATTTACTACTCAGATGAGTGGTAGTACATATACCACCTCTATACAAAGTGTGGCTATACACCCACTACACAATATGTGGGTATACATTTGGCGTAGACACAAATGGAAGCCTCCTGGGTTCTATGGGCGGGTGGCAAGGTGGCCTCGTGGGTGGGGAGGCGACGTGGCGAGGTGGGGAAGGATGGGGAGAGCAGGTACTTTCAGGCCTAGGGGGCTGGGTGAGTAGTGGGATACGACTCATAACATGTCCGTTTTGCTTTTTTCGAGGGACACGTTATGAGTCGTGTGTTTTTCGTTACCCCGGTGAAGTAGTCAAGTCATTTTGCAGCGGACACGTTACGTGTCGTGTGTTTTTCGTTACCCCGGTGACCCTTGCACAGACATCGCTAATGGTCAATGACGTCACCAGCTAGCCGCTCAGCGTTCCTGCACAGGTGCGTTCAAGGGGATTAAAAGGTCCTGACTTGGCGTACCAGTTTTTAGTTACCTCTGCTAGTGATTGCCTTATAGTTCATGAATCCATTCAGGCACGCCTCTATCATGTCGCCCCTATGTCTTCTTCGCCTTTCTAGTGAATGTAATTTAAGCTTTGTCAATCTTTTTTCAGAGATTGCTTATGTAGCATAAGGCAAAATAAAAATGAAAACCTACTACCAACCATTTATATGAAAACAGTCCCCCTGCCAGGCATGGTGACTTCAATGCGATTTCAGTAGCAATCCAATATTACTGCATAAATATATATGCGCGTGCATAAATATATATGCACATCTCACATTCGCTCAAAACATGCCTCCTCCACACCTTGTTATAGCATATAACAAATCAAAATACTCATCTAGTGTACATATATAGGAATACTACATTCAATAAAAGCAAGTCTCTCATGTTTTTGAAATAAGGCCTTCTGCAGTTACCTTCTTTTCTGACGTCATCATCCCTAATGCACTGTAAGCCCCCTAATGAGCTTCCAGCCAACGTGCTAAATGCGGATCCCAGGAGGTTCACACATAAGTGCGAACTCTTAATCAGGCTTAATACCTCAACTGGACTCTGTAACATCATAGGCGATATTCAGCTGCATTGGCTCGTATGTTCGCTCATTGCTAATATTTTCTGTTATTCATAAACCCTATCAAACCATCTTAATCTAACTTATTGTATATAACAAACAAATATATTCTACAGACCAGTTGTTGTTGTTTAGTGACATCACGAAAAGTAACCTCAGGTATAGGGATAAGGTATTGATGGCCATTAGCAAATAAGTGTCAAGGTATCACAGCACCTGAATGATCAACTATGTGTGACGTCACCAGATGGCCAATGCGACCTTCAGCGTCCTACTAGCATGTGTACTGTATTTGATGTTATTATTAAAAAATGACTAGACTATCCATCCCCACCTAACCTAATCAGAGGTTTGAGAATACACATTTTAGTCATCCGCAACTGTAATCATTCATTATGCAGTAATAAGTTCAAAAACTAAAATAGATGCCCAAATGTCGTACCGCAATTTGAGCAGCATCGTACGTCTGGCAGCACAGCTGGTAAGCTGACCTGGCCATCATTCCCCAGTCAATGGGTCAGTTTATCTCCAGCCCTCTCAGCCAGCACAAGAAACCAGCAGCGCTCCTGGACATTTCACCAGACCTCTGTAGTATTCAACAACAATACGCGACCATGGAAACTTGTCCTTTCTGCAATAAGCCAAAGCAGGGGAAATTGCACTTGTGCGATGTAAAGTGCATGGAATGTCGTATTTCATATACAGCCAACTCGCATCGTGAGTGTGTGTTATGCTGTCCCCAGTGCGCTAATATCCCTCGTGGACATTATGATGCAGTCTGCACCTCGTGCTCCAAAATCTTCTGCACCAGTCGTGAGTAATATTAATATCAGCAGTACTTGCTTCGTTATTGATCAAATACTTTTATAAAGAATTACACCAGCAGTATGTGATATTTTTTATAAAAAGAAATATTGCCTATCAGTTTCAGTAATATTGTTCTTATTCGCATAAGTAATATTACTGTGATCCACAGGTCGCTACCCCGAAACCTGTCCATTTTGTATGAATCTGGATGTTGATGACGATACAGAGTCTAACACCAGATCTGATTCTGAGACCTCAGAAGCATCATCACCTCAAAGCGAAAGTGAGTTAATATCCATCATCAGTATTTATTATTAATTTTATTAATCTGAGGTAATATTGCACTATTCCCATCATTGATCAGTCATTTAAAAAAATATGTTATGAATGCTAACTAACATCTACAAAAATAATAAATGTTTTGTTTTTTTCAGGATCATCTGTTGAACAGTTGGATGAGGAATGTCCTCGTGGAGGAGGAGAAGACCCTAGCACTAGTCAAGCTCATTCACCGCAATTAGGAGATAGCAACAGGAACAGTCCAAATCGTAAGTATCATCCTCAATATTTATTCCCATTACTTTGCATTATTTTATTTTTATGAACATTCCTATATTAAATGTATATTTTTTTTTATTAAAAATCTCAATTCTCTTTTGATTCTAGGTAGTCATCTAGAGGACAATGATGAGCACTCCCTGCATCTGGTTTGGGAAGCAGATTCAGGTGTGGGTGCCAGCCAATCTATCGCAAATTCTCCACCACCTCAGGAACAGCAGCAGGTAGATGTTTTGCTTCCTCCTCAACCCGAAGTGCTTGAAGTAATAAATAATTTCAATGGGGTTATATACGCCATTCTTATAGCATCCCAGATTACGCCCAAGGAGATCCTGCCCATTAGTTAACTATATATCGCAATTATTTTATTCAGCAAATAGAATCCTTGTTTGATGCCGTTCACTCCAATTTCCCTCCTGCCCTATTGTTATACCCGGATTTTTCTTTTAATTTACAACGGCTTAATCAAGAAAATGAACCTGATTTTGAGGGGGAGTTACCTATAAGGGCTGAACAACGCACTGTAACTAGGCATGAGGCCAGTGTTATCGTAGATCAATGGATTGCTGAATTGGATAATAAGTTAGAAGAGTTCTTTGCCGAGACAGAAGGTTCGAGTCTAGGTATACAGAGCATTTCTGGTTTTTATATCAATTCCATAGCTGTTCAACACCCTATCCGTCTTGGGGAATACGTGCCGTATCCAGATGAATTGCGTGGTTCAAGACATGTTTTCAACCCTAAAGCCGAGCAAAATATATGTTTGATCCAATCTTTGGCCGCATTTATATGTCTTGCTCGGGGGATGGACTTACGCAACATTAGCAGGCGCTCCAAATCAGCCAGGTGGTGTCTTAGATTTGTCCGTTGGAGTGAGGATATAGAAATGCCCATAACGTACGATAACATCAATAAAATTGAAAGTATAAACAAATTAAGTATATATATCTATGTGCTCACTCGTGAAGATAATAGGTACTGCATTAGCTTAGCTGGGAAAGGCAGGGAACATTCCGCCCGTAAAGTACCTTTGCTCATGATAGAGGATCAGCATCTTGTGCTCATTTAAGATTTCAATCAATATGTCCGCAGCATGCGTCGTCAATTAAGCAGAGCCCCCCAAAAATCATATTTTTTGTCATTCATGCATAATTCCTTTGTCATCTGATGCAATATGAGATCATGAAGAGTCATGCGAAGTTAAACAAACATTGAAATTTTACCCTGAAGGTCATAAAATCAAGTTAAAAAATTACAGTCGTGCTTATGGGCCTTCTCACACAGCATATTATGATTTCGAGTGCTTGTTGGACCCCTCCAGTCCCCAAGGTATGATTGAAAAGCGTTACAAAGCCGTGGCATATGCTTTAATCATCATCAACAGGGAATTGGAGTTGGTAGAGAAATTAACGTATATGGGGGATGACCCTGTGAATCATTTCATAGATACTTTGGAGAAGGCATGGAAGATAATTAAATCCACCATGCCTAAATACAAAATATATATGACACGTGCACATTGGCAAGCTTATAGACGGCAGACCACATGTGAAATGTGCTATAGACCATTGAAATCAGATAAAGACAAGCACCGTCATCATGATCATGCCATTGAATTTAATAATTATCTAGCTGCCTATTGCCGCAGGTGCATCATGTTGTGCAGAAATTCATATAAATATTTGTATACATTCTCTCATAATGCTGCGTATGACCTCGGGGTAATTTTAAATGAATTGTCTAACCTCCCTAACCGTGAAATTGATATTGCCTCCAAAGATGGATTTAAGTTCATGAAAGTAGATATCGGTAAACTTCGGTTTATGGATAGTCTGGCTTTACTAAATGGTGGGCTGGAAAAACTAGCTAAAGAACATATCAAGGAAGGTAAACCCACCACTTACACCTCAGTTATGCTAGATGACGTCCCTGCAGCCGCCCACCATTTATTAAAGACAGGCAAGCAGGTATCCTGTTATGACTATATTTCATCTTTGGAGAAATTAAATGAACCGGCTCTTCCTCCTCCCGAAGCCTTTTTCAATAGTTTAAAGCACGAGGCCGTCAGCGAGAACGATTATACACAGGCTAAAGAAGTCTTTAGATTAGCGGAATGCAAGACCATTGAGGATTATTTGAAGGTCTATTTGAAAGTAGATACTAGACTATTGTGTGATGTGTTTACTGTATGGCGCAAGACCATGCTCGAGCTGTACAAGTTAGACATTACACACTATGTCTCGTTATCTAGTTTTGCATGGGACGCTTTCTTGTTTAAGAGTCAAGTTGTCTTGGACTCTATTTCTGATCCCCATTTGTACGATGTATTGCGCAGAAATCTAAGAGGCGGATTTACCTCTGTTGTACGACAACACACAAGTGTACAAAATGAGCATACGGGTGCTGATCCTTCTAGTACTGATAAATATATTCTGTATTTAGATTTTAATGGCCTATACGCCACCTGTATGACAGAACTGCTTCCTCAAGGCGGGATCCGTAAATTATCTGCTGCCGAATGCGATGATTGGCTCCAACAAGGATTGGAGAATATTGCATGTGATGGGGATAAGGGATATTGGGTCATGTGTGATACCATGCATGTCGCACCTGAGGTGGCTCAATACACCGATGACTTACCCTTAACGCTGTCGCACGCTAATATTTCTACTGATCTTCTGTCTGATTATAGCAAACGCATTTTAAATACCGAAGATCGCAAACTCCCCAAGAAAAACAATAAATTAATTGCTTCTCATCTCCCCCAAAAAGATTACTTGGTCAGTTTGGATTTGCTTCAAATGCTGATGAAATTGGGATTGGAAGTAGCTAAGGTAAATGCAGTTTACGAACTCCAACAAAGCAAGTACCTTAAGGAATTTGTCGAAACAAATGCTCGTGAACGTTCGAATACACCTTGCGCCATTAAGGGCAAAGCTTTCAAGTTGGTATCAAATGCAATTTACGGCAAGAGTTTGACAAATGTGAGTAAATATTGTGATCAGCTTTATTTAGTTACATTTCGAGACAAATTCCAAAAGCTTGCTCGTAATCCATTCTTCAAACGGAGCATTTTGTTGAGCCATTTGCTCAACAAAATGAGTCAAAATGAGACAGAGTCATTTGCACGGTTAAGAAACAATCACTTAATACACCAACAATCACTCAATACACCAGCCTATTTGGGGTTCCAGATCCTGTAAATAGCTAAGAGGATCCTATATGATTTTTGGTATAATACGGCCAAAGTTCATTATGGAGACAAAGCTAGATTGCTGTATACGGATACAGATTCGTATTTGATTGAATTGACCTGTCCAAATGCTTTTGAGGAATTAAATAAACTGCCTTTGTCTCAGCATATGGATTTCAGCAATTTCCCTCCTGAAAATCCCTATTTCAATGACTCCCGCAAAGGTCAACTAGGTTTGTTAAAATCGGAAGTTGGAGCCAAAATTATCAAGGAACTCATTGCATTGAAGCCTAAAATGTACTCAATTCTCACTCAAAATCAGGTTCAGATCTGTCGTTGTAAAGGAATTCCCACTTATCATCAGTATAAACTCACTCATGCAGCTTTCCAAAGTGCTTTAGAGTTAAATATTGGGCAGAGGTTCCAATCCAGATCTATTAGGAATGTTAACGTGGATTGTCCGCCTTTGACGATAAACGTTATGTACTGAGTCCTACACAGTCTTTGGCGTATGGACACCCCGATATACCTCGAGCAGAAATTCATGAATAAGAGAATGAAGAGAAAGATGATGTACCTGCATTTGCTGCTGCACGTCCTGTGAGACGTGGATTCCATCCCATATTCAATATGTGGGGAAAACGCGATGCACTGGTGAACAAAACGTATCCTCTCAATTAGTGACTGAAGAAATTGGCGATGGAACATTACAACCTCCCCTAACCTATCTTTTGTGTTTGAAAATTGCGACCTAACCTATATTTGTGTTTGAAAATTGCTACCTCCCCTAACTTGTCATTGATGTTTGAAAAATTGCGGGGCACCTGACTCATCACTGATGTTCTGAAAATGCAGTCTCCCCTAACCTATGTTGAAAATGTTCTGTTGTATATATAAATAAAAATTTGTGAAATGTATACTTTGATTTTTTATAAATCCTTGCCCCCCTAACCTATGTTTTGAAAATGTTCTATGCAAAAATAAAAAAATTATGAAATATATACTTTGATGTTTTTATATAACCTCACATGTTTAAATATAATAACCTTATCATACTTATGTCAGTACAAACCCAACACGAGTCATGGATAGTTCACCTATCACTGAAGAACAACTCGATATTTTCAATGAACCTAGCAGAATAATCATTGCAGGATTTTCCAATGGCGGAAAATCTCATTTGTGCACTAAACTCGTACAAAAATACCATCTAAAATTCTCTAGTATTATTATATGTGGGGGCAGTTACAGAGCATTGCTAGACGATCCAGTAATTAACAAGAAAATATTAGCTCATCCTGAAATTATTAACCCTTTAGATGAACGTACAGATGATTCGCCTATTTTAATTATTATTGATGACTTGTTCATCGAATCTGCCAATTCCAAAATTGTGTCTGATATCTTCACTAAAGGCAGACATCTCGCTATTTCGTGTATATTAATTACCCAAAATATATTTTTCTCTGGGAAATATGCTAGAAGTATAAGTTTAAACGCCTCCCATTTCATATTAGTGAAATCTAGAGATTTAGCTCAAATTGAGACTTTGGGGCGGCAGTTATTTGGAAAACAAGATTCTAAAAAGCTTTTGGATATCTACAAGAAAGCCATCAGTAAACCTTATGGGTATTTATTGGTGGATTTAGGAGTAAAAACCCCTGAACGCATCACCTTCTGTAGCAATATTGTTGGTGAGCATCCATTACGAAATTGTATACCAGTGGTGAACGTACTAAACAACCACCACAAGGGGAGGTTAGGGGGGTTGGGTGTATAGGATGTGTCTCCCACAACAATAACAACCACAAATGGGGGTTGGTATATTGGATGTATAAAACAGCTAAAACCATACAATCCGATATCACTTTATTAGAAGATGGAGCACGTAGTAGATAAAATTTATTATAACCCCACATCATCAGGAGGGTTAGGGGGGTTGATAGGTTGTATAAAGCTGCTAAAACCATAAAGCCAGATATAACTCTATCAGATGTGAAAGAAAACTGGAAATCGTCTAAAGCCTACACTTTGCACGCATTAAAACCTCGCAAATTTCAGCGACGAAAGGTAGAGTTCTAAACCCCGTATATATTTAGCTTGTGATTTAGCAGAAATGGGATTATTAGCTAAACATAATGATGATATTAAATACATTCTCGTCTGTGTTGATATTTTTTCACGGTATGCGCAAGTAGCACCTCTGATACGCAAAGACGGACAGACTGTGAGTAAAGCTCTGAAAAACATATTGGAATCCTCATATTTCCAAGGAATACGTAAAATTGATACAGATTGAGGGGTGAATTTTATAATTCTCATATGCAACGAATGCTTGCAGCTAAAAATATTAGACTGTATAGAGTATTTTCTCAAGAAACAAAAGCCGCCATCCCCGAACGCTTTATACGTACCATGAAAACTAAGATTTATAAATATATGACTGCGCACAATACCTCGAGATATCTGCCCATATTGCCTGATATCATAAAGGCGTATAACACAACAGCCCACCGAGGGTTAGGTGGTCGGACTCCAGTTGACGTTCATGCTTTATCTCGTCCACAAGATATAAAGAAACAGTTCAATCTCATGTATAAAAGTAAAGACAAACCTAAAGCAGGTCTTAGTTCTCTACTAGCTGTCGGGGACACAGTTCGCATTACTCTCTCCAACAGAATTTTGACATTCAAGAAAGGTTTTGCTAGACAAAACACGGAAGAAATTTTCAGAATTATTCGTATGGATAAAAGCCAACCTATCACATTATATTTTTTTCCAAGATTTGAATAACAAGCCTATTGATGGTGGGTTTTACAAGGAAGAATTAACCCTAACCCATTTACCAGCTGCATTTAATATTGAGAAGGTGCTACGTAAACGTACATTACCCAATAATAAATTACAGTATAAAGTGAGGTACGAAGGCTACGACTCTTCATTTGATCAGTGGGTTGATACTGATGATTTGTTGAAGATATGAAAAAGCCATTAGTATACAAGTACAGAGAGTTGGTGACCTTGCTGAGCAAACTCAATTCCTCAGAAAGGAAAAAATTGATTGCTCAGTTTAAAAAACCACATATTCATTGCTTGTCAGAGATTTTCAAAAAATTCTGAAAAATAGGCTTCCAGTTAAAAAGAAAGTTATAGTCAAATTGAAGAAATACAGAGACACCTTGCATTCGCTGGCTTGCAAGAAACCCTCAATTTCGAACAAAAAGCGTATTTTATTGACTCGCAAAGGAGGCAGTTTCCTCGGTATATTATTACCCATAGCAGCTAGTTTAATTTCCAGGCTATTTAATAAATAAAAATGAAAGAATATTATCTAGTACCTCGTAAATCCATCGATGAGGGACCTGCTAAACTACCAGTAGTAAAAAAAGCAGAAGTAGCGCCATCACTAGCTCCAACACCTGTCCTGCCAGCAAGTACTCCAGTAGCACCAGTTTCAGTACGAGCTAATCCTTCAATAGTACATTTGGTACATTTAAAATTGAAAGCTAAAGATCATGATTATGCTACTTCACTGTTGAATTATTTTGATGAAAGCAAGATGGTGCAATGGGACGTCAATGGGAATCTGCAAATGCCAGTGACTGGAATAAACATAATTGATGATATTTTAACTAAAATGACAATTCACCGCTCTGTATTCCCACGAGAAAAATTACCGCTGGTTAAATAATTCATCTCTTTAACCTCAACTCCACGAGAGATGTTTAGGAATACAGAATCTCGTAAACAAGTATTTAATGATGACGTGGCACTAAGAAGAAAACGGGTGTATGCTCCTACTACAGCTGCTGGAGAAACTAAACGCCCTAAAGTTGGCGGAGGAGCAACTTGGCTAGCTTACTAAAGGTGAGTGTATAAATAGATGTCCTGTTTTGTTTATAGTTTATTCATTCATAGTCCAGCAATGGATTCCCACGTTATTTACACTACTAGTGTTTCTAATACAGATTTATTTCCTAATAATGTACCTAGTGCTTTCGAAAACAGACTGTATAACCAACTCGTGCTGGATTCTAGACGTTCCTACGAAATGTGTCTCCAGAATATATTATTGCCTTCGTCATATTACATAATAAGATCGGATGATCTGGAAAGTTATATCCGCGTGAGAATTATGTACCTAGATGCTAAAGGAATTAGTTACAAACATTCCAAATTTCTACCGAAAACTAATATTTTAGCTGGTGGCATAAAGGAAATTATATACGCCATCAATAATGAAATTACCCATATATTTTCACAGAACGATTTGAGTTTTGTGTTTGATGTCTATAAGACGCATTTCCCAAGATATGCAGATGCATATATTAAATATGGATCGATTTCCAATAGAGTAATGTTCAATACCGCAAGCAGCGATGAGAATGTATTGTATTATGACGATAATCGAGCAATATGCAGGATTTCCCAATCTTTTGGGGCGAGTATTGGCAAGGTTTTAGGAACTGATCAACATAAAAATTATGGTATATACGTACACAAGAATTATTTGGATGAAACACCCATATCAGACACGTGTCCCTACCCTCCACAACCCAGGGGCATGATGGATTACTTGTGTGTTTATTGCGATAAAATTGCACCCACGATGTACGGGAATTTATTAGTGAATATATTGGACGTAGTGTCTTTGCAGGGCGGTGAAAGCACGAATAGGAAACTATATAAACCTCTAAATACAAATGTACTGGATAGTATAAGTATTGCAGTAACAGATCCTAATGGGACCCCTATTTATTTCGATAAACGAGGAAGCACAACAGCTGTTTTACATATACGACCCCGAATTGGGTCTATATAATAAGGGCATTACAGTTCTGAGCCTCATTACTCATCTGCAAGCTACAAAATGCGCGTCAATTTCATCCCTCCATCTGTAGACGAAATATTATTCTTAATTAGCCCACCTGCCTCATATAAAGGAGGTGGGCTGAGTGATATTAGAATATTCAATAGGAGTCATGTAAGAGGAGGCGGTATATTCAATTTCCTCACTGGTTTAGCCCGTAAATCAGCGCCATTTTTAATGAGAACCCTTGCTCCTGCCTGTTACGAATCTTATTAGGATTCTGACATTACTCTTGATTCTAATATATCTTTTTTATCTTATTCTCTAATTAATTTTGCATCCAGTTGTATGATATAAGATTTTGTATATTATATATTATAGCATGCTGTAGTGTGCCTGAGTTGCATTATATTGTATGAGGCTTTTGGGTTAGATTTCTCAGGTAGTTTCTCCGTGTGGACGGTTGACCATATTCGGATGTGGCCAGTGTGGGAGCATTGTTGTCAATTGAGTGTTTATAGTTTTACCTTGATTAATTCCCATATTTGGTTGCCGTTATTTTGTATGGAATGTTGTACCAGTGTTTGCTACTCAATAGATTGATAATGTTTTGAATATTGGTGCTGCATTTGTTTACTAGAATTTCTCCAATGTTTATGTGGATGTTTGGTTGATTTTTTGGTAGACGCTTGGTCTGCGTACCAAGGCGTGGGCAGAGGCGTGGCAGCTGTTGTCGAGAGGAGATGTGTTGTTAAGTCAGTTGTCACTGTTATATTTAGTTCCATTAAAGTAATTTCCCTGGTTAGATGATACTGTATATATCTCTCTAATTAGTCCATGTTTTGGTGATAGTGCTCATGTCTCAATAAGGAGGTTATTCTATGATTTGCATACTGAAGAATATTTCTGGGTATTTATTTATACATTTAAATATTGTTATGTTTGTCCCCCTTAGCATAAATATATTGTTCTCCATTTTATGCAGTGATGTATTTATACCCCTAGACAAAAGTTGGCAAGGCCGAGTTATCATTTTCTTTACACTGCGAGGAGAAGAACCTTATTTAGTCTCAAGGGTGGTAACAAATGGGGTGCCTGTCCGGGATTTTAAACCTTAATTCCCTGTAATGTTTGTACAATTGACAGTGCTAATTATTAATAGCAATTGCCTTCCTAGGTACTCTGTGATTATCTAGTGACACCTAATCCAGCCTGTGAAATTATCTGTTCAATCTGAGCTGCTGTGAAAACTTCTCAACGCTTCACGATTTGAGGTAAGTGTTCAGCTTGTGCCAGGGGCCAAGCATAATTTTCAGTGTTGTTTCAAGTGTAAGTTGTGATTATTGAGCCAACCATGGAGGATCAGGTTGCTGCACTGTTAGATCAGCCAAATTTTGGTAAAATTAAAGACTTAAAGAAGTCTGGTTTGTTATTGCTGGCTGATAAATTGAACCTAGAAATTTCCAGTAAAATGTTGAAGACTCAAGTGTTAAGAGTTATTGTCACACACTTGGTGGAGGAGGAGAAACTTGAAGAAGAGTGTTTGGGAGAGTTAGAAAAAGAGTCAAGTGACAAGGTGGCAATCTTAAAGTTGGAGTTGGAGACTAAATTAGAAATGGCTAGGCTGGCAGCAGACAAGCAGAGGTTAGAGTTGCAGAACCAGACAAAACACCTTGAGTTGGAGGCTAAGTTAAGACTAGCAGAGCAACAAACTAAACAATTAGAAATTCAGCAGAGTATGGCTGAAAATAATAACAGGTTGGAACAGCAGAGGATTGCGGCAGGTTTGGGTAACACTAGTAATAATCCAGAGAGTACAAATAGTTCTTCTAAGTACAGTAAACATGTAGAATTACCTAAGTTTAATGAAGAAGATCCAGAAATATTTTTCTTGCATTTTAAGAAACTAGCAGTCAGCATGAACTGGCCTGTCGATCAATGGGTTAGCATATTACAAGGTCAATTTAAGGGTAAAGCTCAAGAGGTATTTGCATCTTTGCCTGCTGAGAATTCTATCGATTATAAATTTGTTCAGCAAAGTATTTTGAATGCTTACCAGCAGATCCCAGAGGCACATAGAATAAAATTCAGAAGTTTAAAAAGAGCACATGACCAGACAATTTCTGACTTTGTACGAGTAAAATTAAATCACTTTGACAGATGGATTAAAGCACTTAATATTACAGAGTTTGAGACTTTAAGAGACCTCATAGTAACTGAGGAAGTAGTGGGATGTCTACCAGAGAAATTAGCTTTATTTATGGCTGAAAATAAACAAACCACTGATCTTATCAAATTAGCCAAGCTAGCTGATGAACATGAACTACTTACTAAAGTGCCTTTTAGAACACCAATTAATCATTTTAATGCTAAAACTAATCATTATGCTCATAAAAATCATGTTTTCCAGACCCGACCAGCTACTTCACCTTCTCCCCTTAACCCTTCTCCTGTAAAGCCTAAATCTGAGAAACAGACAGGGTTGTCAACCTCAAGTAATGTAGTGATTAAACCTGCAGTGGGTTCGGCTGTTCCGACCACTAGCAGATATTGCACGCATTGCAGGAGAAGAGGTCATGTCGTAAATTTATGTTATGCTTTGCACCCTGAGTTGAGACCAACTGGTCTAATTATGAGTAGGGGTTTGCAAACCTTTAATGCCAATGTTGCTCCAGTCATGCCCAAGTGGATGACTAATTTTGATCCATACCTACATTCGGGAACCCTATTATGTACTAGTGGAACCTGGAAACCAGTCCAGTTGTTAAGGGACACTGGTGCTTCCCAGTCTTTAATTTCTCGCCATGTTCTTACTGATGTTAGCACAGAAGACACTGGAGAGGTAGTGTTATTGCAGGGACTTGGAGGGCATATCCAGCTTGTACCATTAATTAAGGTTAACCTGAAATCTTCTATTACACCAGGTTGGTGCACTGTAGCAGTCAGCGAGCAGTTGCCCATTCCTGGGATTGATATCATTGTAGGTAATGATTTTGACAAGTGTCAAGTTAGTGGGACCGATTGTCCTGTTTTGTATACTAAACCTAATGCAGTACTGGCTCAACCAGATGCGGATGATGGTGTCACTTATCCAGCCCGTGTTGTGACCAGATCCATGGGTAAGCAGAATGTGGTAAGTCCTGCTACTACCAAGGTGGATGTTCTCGAGGCCAGGACCCCTTCAGACAGGGAGGTGGAGGTGGACCTTGAAGATACATTTTTAGCTCACGTGGATGTCGAGAGTGAGGCCGGTGCCAAAGCCCTAATTTATTCTGACCCAGATGGTCTGGAAGATGTGGCCCAGGTACCAATTCCTTGCCCGCTCGCTCCAGTTGTAGAGTTCCAGACCTTGCGTAAGTTACAGAGTACTGATCCCAGTCTTGCTGAGTGTTATGCAGAAGCAGCCGACTCCATTGATACTTTGGAGGAGAGTACGGGTTGTTATTTCAAGGATCAATGTCTGATGAGAAGATGGAGACCATCAGGAACTCCCTCATCAGATGATTGTGAGTCTAAAACCCAGCTCGTTGTGCCAACAGAGTATAGGGAACAGGTATTGCAAGCTGCTCATGATGACCTGATGGGAGGCCATCAAGGCATTACCAGTATGTATCATAAGATCTGTAAACTTTTTTATTGGCCAAAACTTAAAAAAAGATGTAGTCAGACATTGCCACAATTGTGTTGTGTGTCAAACTGTTGGTAAGCCTAATCAGACTGTGCCACGAGCACCCTTATACCCTATTGTAGTGCCAGAGGAACCTTTTACTCATGTGGTACTTGATTGTGTCGGACCTTTACCCCGTACCAAATCCGGAAATATGTATATGTTTACAATTTTATGTATGACCATCAGGTTCCCTGAAGCGTATGCTTTACGTAACATTAGAGCTTCTACCATTATAAGGCAGTTGGAACGATTTTTCTCACTATTTGGTATGCCCCGTATAATTCAAACTGATAATGGGAGTAATTTTTGTACCACCACCTTTAACCAATTCTGTAATACTTTTGGTATAAAGCACAATTTTTCTAGTCCTTACCATCCTCAGAGTCAGGGGGAAATCGAGCGGTTCCACCAAACTCTCAAGAAAATGTTGAAGGCAACTGGGGAAGATTCACCCAGGCATTGGGATGATAATCTGCCATTTGTTTTATTTGCGGCTAGACATGGATTGCACAGTGCACTAGGCTGTTCTCCATTTGAGCTGGTTTTCGGACATCAGGTGAGAGGACCTTTAAAGATGTTATATGAGAAATTGTTAGATGTTACAGCCAGGCAGAGTGAGCGTTATCTGACAGTTGTCCAGAGCAAGCTGTCCAGAACGAGGGAGTTGGCGTTACGACATCTAAGTGAACAACAACAGGTAATGAAGCAGAAACATGACCAGAGGTTCAAGGCCAAACTCAGAGTTTTTGAGCCAG
Source organism: Procambarus clarkii (assembly GCF_040958095.1). Taxonomy (NCBI): domain Eukaryota; kingdom Metazoa; phylum Arthropoda; class Malacostraca; order Decapoda; family Cambaridae; genus Procambarus; species Procambarus clarkii. The sequence goes on from NW_027189131.1 coordinate 4,624,500, forward strand.
GAGATTTGGTATTGGTCTTGAAGCCTCGTATGGGTACGTCTATGTCTAATAAATTTGCAGGACCGTATCAAGTATTAAAACGTCTTGGGGAAGTTACTTACAAGGTTTGCCATCCCAAGCAGAAACGCCAGACCATGAGTGTACATGTAAACCGGTTGAAGGCTTAGTGTGGGCCTAGTGTTGTGGCTTGTGTTGCTGAGGAGGTAATTCCTGAAGAGTCGAGTGTTGCTGAGGAAGATAGTAATTTTTGTTTGTCTAATTCCAGTAGTTCCGGGGAAGAATTGTTGAGTCATTTGCGGGATGAGGAGAGAGCAGAGTTCCAGGACCTTTTGGAGGTGTCTTCTAGCTTGCTGGGGAGGTCCCCACTCAGACTTCTCTCATTACTCACGATATCACCCTGACAAATGTGACTCCAATTCGGCTACACCCTTATCGAGTGACACCCGACAAACGTCGTATCATCCAGGAGGAGGTTGATTATCTTCTTCGACATGGGTTCATTAGACCCAGTCAGAGTTCCTGGAGTTCGCCATGTCTATTAGTACCAAAACCAGAAAATAAGTGGAGATCAGTAGTGGATTATAGAAAACTCAACCAGGTAACTGTAGTTGATGTTTATCCTTTACCATTATTGGAAGAATGTGTTGATACTATAGGTCATGCTAAATTTGTATCTAAATTGGACTTATCTAAGGGATATCATCAGATACCTCTTACAGATTTTGCAAGGGAAGTGACAGCATTTATCACTCCTGATGGAGTTTACGAGTTTAATGTCATGCCTTTTGGATTAAGGAATGCTCCAGCCACTTTTCAGAAATTAATGAATTCTTTGTTGAAGGATGTGCCAGACTGTAGGGCATATTTGGATGACATTGTGATTTTCAGTAAGAATTGGGTAGATCATATGTCTAGTTTAAAGAAATTGTTTAATGTGTTACAACATGCTAATTTGACTGTCAATATGAAGAAATGTAGTTGGGTTAGGTTAGGTTTGGGTTAGGTCATCGCCAAACTAATGGAGATGGTGACAAGAAACTTTCTAAGCCACCATGTCAGGGAACCCACTAGGATAGTGGAAATGATAAACCAGCGAAACTCGACCTAGTCTTCACTCTGAACGACTCCGACATTAGTGAAATCGGTTTCGAGGCCTCAGTAGGAATGAGTGACCACAGTGTACTGGTGTTTGAGTATCTGGTTGAAGAAGGGTTATTGAACTCGAGGAGGGATACTGAAAACAAATGGCTGGTATTCCGAAAGGGAAACTATGAGGAGATACGAAAATTCCTAACAGATATAACATGGGAAACAGAGCTCAGGGGAAAGACGGCCCAAGATATGATGGACTTCATCACACAGAAGTGTAAGGACGCAGAAAACAAGTTTGTCCCAGTCCAAAAGGAAAACAATGAAATGAAGATGAGAAACCCATGGATTAATCAGAGATGTAGGCTAGCTAAGCAGCAAAGTAAAAGGGCATGGAGAAACTAGGAATAACAGGACACTTGAGAGCAGAGAAAAATACCACAGTGCCAGGAATGAATATGTCAGGATGAGAAGAGAGGCAGAAAGACAATACGAAAATGACATCGCAAGCAAGGCAAAGACTCAACCTAAATTGCTGCACAGTCACATCAGGAGAAAAACAACAGTAAAGGAACAGGAACTGAAATTAAGGATAGGAGCAGAAGATTTCACTGCAAATGACAAGGAGGTGTGTGAGGAACTGAATAAGAAATTCCAGGAGGTCTTCACCTTAGAACAAGGAGAAATTCCAGAGATAAGAGAAGGAATAGTTAACCAGGAACCACTAGAAGAGTTTGAGATTACCAGTGAGGAAGTAAGGAAGCTTTTACTAGAGTTAGATGTGACAGGCTATAGGCCCAGATGGAATCTCCCTTTGGATACTAAAGGAAGGAGCAGAAGAACTGTGCCTGCCACTCTCCATAGCGTATAACAAATCACTGGCAACAGGGGGAACTGCCAGAAATTTGGAAAGCAGCTTATGTAGTCCCAATATACAAGAAAGGGGATAGAGAGGAGGCACTGAACTACAGGCCAGTGTTCGTAATCTGCATACCATGCCAGCTGATGGAGAAAATTGTGCGAAGAAAGCTAGTGGAAGATCTGGAGCGAAAGAATTTTGTAACACAGCATCAACAAGAGTTCAGGGATGGATAAGTCCTGTCTCACTGGGTTAATTGAATTCGACGACCAGGCAATAAAGAGGGGGTGGGCACACTGCATATTTTTGGATTGCCAGAAAGCCTTTCACAGTACCACACAAGAGGCTAGTGAAAAAGCTGGAGATGCAGGTCGGTGTGAAAGGGAAGGTACTCCATTGGATAAGGGAGTACCTTGGCAACAGGAGACAACGAGTCACAGTGAGGGGTGAAGTCGGCGAGACGTCACAAGTGGAGTCCCGCAGAGGTCAGTCTTTGGACCTTTGGATATCTGTTTCTGATATTTTTAAGTGATCTCCCAGAGGGTATAGACGTGTTTCTCTCAATGTTTGCTGATGATGCAAAAATTATGAGGAGGATTGAAACAGAGGATGATATATAGTAGGAGGCTACAAGATGACCTAGACAGACTCAATGAATGGTCCAACAAATGGCTGCTAAAGTTCAACTCGAGTAAATGCAAAGTAATGAAACTAGGCGGTGGAAGCAGGAGACCAGACACCGGATACAGAATAGAAGGTGAAGTACTTCATGAATCGGACAGAGAGAAACATCTAGGAGTTGATATCACACCAAACCTGTCTCCTGAAGCCCATATAAAAAGAATTACGTCTGCGGCATGTGCGAGGCTTGCTAAGATCAGAACAGCGTTCAGGAACCTATGTGAGGAATCATTCAGAATCTTGTATACCACATATATAAGACCAATCCTGGAGTATGCGGCCCCAGCATGGAGCCTGTACCTCGTCAAGTACAAGACGAAGCTGGAAAAATTTCAGAAATATGCCACTAGACTAGTCCCAGAACTAAGAGGCCTGAGTTATGAGGAACGGCCGCGGGAAATGCACCTTAAGACCCTGGAAGACAGAAGAGTAAAGGGAGACATGATCACTGCCTACAAAATCCTCAGGGGAATTGACAGGGTAAACAAGGATAAAGTATTCAACACTGGTGGTATGCGAACAAGAGGAAACAGGTGGAAACTGAGTACCCAAATGAGCCACAGGGACGTTAGAAAGAACTTTTTCAGTGTCAGAAGAGTGAATAGATGGAATGCATTAAGCAGTGATGTTGTGGACGCTGACTCCATACACAGTTTCAAATGTAGATATAATAGAGCCCAGTAGGCTCAGGAATCTGTACACCAGTTGATGTACAGTTGAGAGGCGGGACCAAAGAGTTAAAGCTCAACCACCGCAAGCACAAATAGGTGAGTACACTGACTGTGAGTCTCAACACAGGCTATATACACAAGACAACGCGATACACAGTCTTTCCACAAACTGCTTAACCCACTGATAGGATCTCAACACTGCCAGACCTTGGTACAACCCACGTGGTCCCAGCGTCTCCAGAACCATCGTTCAATGTCCTTCTTGGTGATGGAAATCTAATCTTCTGGACATCAGCAATATCCCAGAGATCTGGTGCCAGGAATAATTACTGGTGCGAACGTAACAATACTTCAGGACAAGGGCAAATTGAGACCTTCCTTCGAGCTCCTGAAGATGGCATACTGTCTCCTTGAATGTCCTGACCCAAATGCTGGCACACATCACCTTAGTTAAGCACCTAGAGTCCGTGACGTCAGTCCATCTGAGCCAGTCAGAGCCATAGGCCTCTCGCGCCAAAACTAGGCTCTTCTCCCATTGGTTCCGGCACGAGTAGCTGGTTTTAGGGTGGTGACTGGTGCCACCCTCTTGTGAGACAATGTCTTGTTTTTCAAAGGGGGGTTGGTGAGTTTTGTGGTGAGGCCAACCAACGGTTATGTGAGGAGAGTCATTGTTTCCACCCATCACTACCATACTACAGCTAAAATTACTCCACTGGTTGGGTCGTATCCTACTCCTGGTAACAAGAGTCCTGCATTATCCATTGTAGGTGATCCAGGTGACCCAAGTCACAACTGTTGACCCCATTGTACTTCTGGCGAAAGAGCAAGTGCTTTGATCCCAAACTCGGGCAACTCTGGATTCCAAATAACGGAGTTGCCTCCTGCAAACACCCGTGCTTGCCATGCAATCAATAAGTTTTTGTGCTGAGAGAGCACTCTCTCACACTTGTTCATGAAGAACTCTTCCAACTCCAAAGAAAATGTTTTGAAAGAGACGAATGTCGTCTATGCCTTCACATGCTCATTTTGGGAATGACAGCCCCAACGATCTCAGTAAATAGGCTAGACAGTATAATTATGGTGGTGCAATTTAGTATTTTGTGGGCGAGATTGAGCATAGTATTCCCCCATTATTATCAAGATAAATTTCAATGGACTTAAATGTAAGCTTTCCAGCAGACTTTTCCTATAATTTTTTTAAATGGTATGATAAAGACTTGGCATTTTAAAATTTTAGTGTGAGATGAAGCTTGAAATTACCATAATCTTAAATGTAAACTTCCTGTAGATTTACAGGAAAGTTTCCAATGTAAACGTTCTTCCCGTAGACTTTTCCTGCAAAATTTTTAATGATACGACGTAAAGGATACGCTTTTGTTTTTGGGAAGAAAGATAATATATGAAATTCGGGTAGATTTATATATAATTCCCATAGCTTTAAATATAAACATCCCAGTCCATAGACTTAAATTGAGATCTTAGAGTTTATATTGAAATAGACTTTCTAGCCCATAAACTTTAAGGTAATTTTCCTGGGCCATAAACCTTAATGTACGCTTCCTAGGTCATAGACTTGAGTAAAAACGTATTGTGCCATTGACTTAAATGTATATCCTAGGCCATAGACTTTAGTACAAACTTCCTACACTTAATGTACTTAAATGGATTTCCTTGAGCATAGAATGTTTACTCCCTAGGCCATAGATTTCAATGTAAACTTCCTAGGCTATAGACTTAAATGCAAATTTCCTAGCTCATAGACTTTAATGCAAAGTCTTCCTGTAGATTTAAATTGGAGTCCTCATAGCCTAGGCCATATATTTAGTCCTATTTTAGCCTAGGCCATAGGCTTAAATAGAAGTCCCCACAGAGTTCCCAAGTTTCCTATCTGTTACGGACTCGTCACTGCCATCTGCGCGTGGCCTGGTAGTTCCAGCGCCATCTATGAGTCTGTACCCAAACTCCCCGAGAATGGGACGCCACGTGGACAATGCAATCGGGTGGTGGCTGTCTAATACCTGCAAATGGCTCAAGATTCCTGCCTTGGTCAGCCAGAGGGGTCGCTGTGGATGACCTCTGGTGAGGTGGCGACTAGAGATCAGCGCCATCTGTTGTGCTATTGAGCACAATGTCGACGTCCCCAGTGCCTAAGTGGTATTTCTTGATTTCACCAGTACCTTTAAGTGATGACGTGTTTGTCCACAGAGGTGACATGGGGCAGCAGTCGTGCTGAGGAGAGGCAGTTTACCTTGGGCAGCCTACGTTCTCCCGCCTTAGTCTTGCCAGATGACTAAGTAGGCCTCCGCCTATCTGTAGCAGAGTGTGTTGTCTGCTAGTGCAGTTGTATTGGAAGAGATCGATGTATCCCGGGACTGGCTAAGGGGAGAAATGCGCGACAGTAAGATGTTGGTGGAGAAGCGCTGCTAACTGAACGTTACAGGCTTCTGCCGGGGGTTCGCCATCCCTGTATTAATTGTGTTGTGGCCCCAATCAGCGTGTGGCTGAAGTTCTCTGCCGGCAAGTGGCTGGAGAGTGGTCGAGGGGCATAGACACCTTATGACACTGTCGGTGGGCTGGCCCATGTATAAGAATAAACTCACCAGGGTTTCCTCAGTACGGTGGAAGAAGGTACTGGGTAGAAGAAGAAACACTGGAATGACGAACTCTGCACGTTATCACGTTCGATATCCTGAGTGAAAAGATATCTCTGTATGTAGGTGTAAAAATAGCCTATCTGTTCTTTTATATATATTTAAGGTGATGGTGACATTTTAATACATTGGTGAAGGGAACAGTGTTTTGTTCATCTCCCCCCCCCCCCCATTTTCTTTATTTTGCACTATATAACCACTTTCTTGAAAGCGTACTTCCGACTTCGTATGTGTCGTATCCGACTTGGGGTCTAATACAACACATAGGTTCCTCCAACAAGAACCCGGTTACTGATCCTAAGTGGCCATAACACTATCCAAGATATTTGTCTCCGGGTTTACAATTAGTCTACTAATAGCGGAAGTCTCAGTGACCCTACAATAAAGCAGTCTGTCACCCGAGCACCACCTCTGTCGCTGCCGCTATCGCAAGCTAAGCACTAGTGTTAAGCTGATGCCTCTAGTTTCTCATTTAATTATTTTAATTGTTCAGTTTCCACACTGCAATTCCTCTGTTAGATGTCTCGAAAGGTATTCAACTTAAGGTATCCAAACCTAACCTGACCTTGATTGTAGGCTGGGGAAAGAATAATTATTAGCAATTAAAATCACATTTGCAAACATTCCTCTTGGTGGTGTGTGTGTACAGGGAATAAATCTTGTAAGCACTTTCTCCAGCAAGGCAGCTCGAGAAAGAGACAAAGACAGGAAGAGGCAGATAAAGAAAGGAATAGAGATGGAGGAAGATATGATGATCAAACCACACTTCAGGATGGACCGCAACGTCGTCGTTTCTTCCTTTTCTGGTGTTTCGTCTGGTCATCATATCTTCAGCCACGTTATTGTGGCACATCGTTTGCATAGGGAAGCAGAGAGAGATTCTGCATCATTGTGTGAGATAGAGGTAAGTGTGTGAGTAATTATCCCCTGGTGCACCCCATGGTAATTCCTTTATTACCTTTGCGTTCTTTCATCTCCCATACAAAAGTAAACGCTTATATTCGTTCAAAAGGAAAACAAAATCAAAGAATGATTCATATTCTAGGTTGGAACTTAAGACATGTATATAAAGATAATTAGCAAACATTATGTTAACTTTCCCTTTCACAAAAAAAATGCATTCACTGTCTCACAATTTTTTATTTTTCTATAGTTTCTCAACGGACTATAGAAGAGGTTTTACATCAGGTTTTGTCACAACCAAAAACGGGTATATATTGTTAAGTCATTTCGTTCGTTATATTACAAATGTTTGTATCATTGTTATTTGTTACCATATACCAAATACACTTAGTAACAAGTGTTAATATTTTGTTTGTGAATAATTTTATACAAATAGCACAGGACCTGTAATGATTTCTTTTTATGGAGGGTTTGAAATATTTTTTCTCCTCTGGTTGGCATGTGATTTCACTGAACCTTCCCTAATTTTGAGTATATTGCCCAACCAATAATCATTAGCAGTTGCAAGAAGATCGTGCAATATCTGCCCCATCTACTTGTGGAACAATCATTGACAACACTTTACTCAATCTTGTCAGGGTACGTCTTTTAAAATTCGGATTTTTTATATTTACTAATCAATTTTAATTTTATTTGTATTTTTAAAATATTAAATTATATTTTGTGTTACCTTGTAAGGATATGCATAATAATGATATAAATTCATGCCTGCTCCTATTTTTATTTTTGCTTTTATGTGTGTGCTTTCATGGCACAACTTCGTTATTAGCCATCCATTGTGTGTCAAGTTTGGTCTAAAAAGTCTAAAGAGGTCATAAGGTTTGACCTGGGTCATATAATTCTGTTGCAATTGAGTAAACAGAGAAACAGGACCAGGCTTGAGGTACCTTTACACAGGAGGAGTAAAATTTGGTTGATAGTGTGGTGGGAGGAACGGAGAGGGGACCTTTCTCCTCAAACCATTGGATTCTAACCGCAATCCCTCTTTTCCACCTTCTGAAACAGTGTCACTTTTCGCTGGACGTAAACAACGACTCTGGTATTGGAATAGGTGCGCATGCCAAATTAGGTACGTTTACAGTAAAGGAGAGAATGCATAGCTTTTACCATTGGTCAACAGGCGACGATATCACGTAATCCTGGAGAGCATGTGGACTGCCCCTTGGCGTCATTTTTACTCCAGACTTCAAGGAGAGAGGATGCTGCCCAACCAGAGCTCACGGCCAGTTAATTCTCACCTAAGGCTGGGGTCAAAGTGCTCTTTTGCAACCGTTGTCAGTCAGACCGGTGTTACTGATAAATTTTGTGGTATGATTGGATTATATTGAGGTTCTATCTTATGAGGATTTCTGGGCTTAGTGACCCCACGGCCCGGTCCTCGACCAGGCATCCACCCCCCAGGAAGCAGCTGTCTAATTCCCAGGTACCTATTTACAGCTAGGTAACAGGGGCCTCAGGGTGAAAGAAACATTTTGCTCATTTGTCTCCGCCTCCACTGGGGATCGAACCCGGAACCTCAGGACTACGAATCCGAAGTGCTGTCCACTCAGCTATCAGGCGCCCTTGCTTTGGATTACGCCCTGTCAGAATTACAGCAAATTACGTCTCAAACAACGGTTCGTGGATAGGCCGTGACCACTCGGTGTTCGTTGAGACAATACTAGCAGCGTGAAAGACCTAGAGGAGACAAATGTGATTTCATTGAGACAAACCAGTGTGAGAGTGGAACCTCAGTCATCTGGCAAGAGCCAGCGGTGTACTCGTGTAATCCTAATAACTGTGGTGAGACTCAGTGTCACGTGTCTTAGAACAACTGAGTGCCTATGTAGCAGTGAAACATCATTAGTGACAATCGCTATGAAGAGTCTCATGCAGTGTAAAAGACTTGATGGTGTTGAAACTCGTGAAAGTTAGTATAATCGGGGTCGAGGGGAGTGTGGAGTTCCTCGCACACGCCAAGTCAAACCCATCATGGAAGTGTATGTGTGGGTGTAGGAGATTGGGTGGGTGTAGAAATGTGTGTGTGTGTGTGTGTGTGTAGGAGAGTGGGTTCATAATGACCCAGGAGTCATTACGGACAATATTAAATGTGGTTGTGAATACCCTGGAGTTCTTGATGGACAGTGTCTGCTGATTGTCCTGCTCGTGTGGTGTAATTAAGTTACTCCTTTGACGTGGAAGGAAAAAGGAGTATCCGGAAGTGTAGAAATTCATCTGATTCAGCTTGAGGTGGTGCTCAATCGACTTTGTGTTGATTCAGGGCTCCCACGCTGAAGGAGATATCCTTATCTGCATAACTCACCACTGGAGTACCTACAGCCTGCTTGTCGCCTGAAGCCACCTATATCATAAGAACATAAGAACATAAGAACAAAGGCAACTGCAGAAGGCCTGTTGGCCCATACGAGGCAGCTCCTATTCTATAACCACCCAATCCCACTCATATACTTGTCCAACCCGTGCTTGAAACAATCGAGGGACCCCACCTCCACAATGTTACGCGGCAATTGGTTCCACAAATCAACAACCCTGTTACTGAACCAGTATTTACCCAAGTCGGGAAGGATAAATGGTTATAAGTGTATTAAGGAGTAACTGAATTTAAAAAAGCGGGCCCATTTCTCTTTTTTTAATATTTTAGGAATCAGTGATCACAAAATCTTGAATCAGCCAGAGTATATCTTGCAAAGAGCTTCGTCTGTGTTGGGATCTATTAAGGTTGTAAAGAGTCAAACTGGCTGTGAGTGACAGGTTTTAACATTTTAAGGTCGTGTCGTGCCACTATGGAGTGACCCATGTGTATGTGTAGGTTATGACTGCTAGGATTTGTTACTGTCTAGTGCAGTAATAGTTTCTGGGTGACACAGGAAGTGTTGGGATTGTTGAGTACTCTACGGCTCTTTGCCACGTCGGCTGGACGGCAGAGCGATGGTCTGGCTTCATGCAGGTCGGGGTTCAATCCCCGACCGTCCAAGAAGTAGTTGGACATCATTCCTTCCCCCCCCCTCCCCCTGTCCCATTCAAAATCCTGATCCCTTCCCAGTGCTATATAGTAGTGATGGTTTGACGTTTAGTAGTGATAGTTCCTTCGGTTGTCTCAGTGTCACGTAGTTAAGTGGTTTATTAGCAGCGTCTCAGTGATGCTGTAAATTGATTGTATAATGATTAATTGTGTGAGTAAACCTGTCGTGTCTAGTGATACCTTGTTATTGTTTGCCTGTGTGTGATAAAACATTAACAAGTCAGTCATTATTATAATTATTGATGAGATACGTAAATTAATTAGTTAATTAATTGTGATTGACTAAGTGACATTGTGATTAACGTTTATTAATTAAATAATATTATTTAAAATATTTATTTAATTGAATGTTGACTGTGGTAGTGACAGCGGTTAATGTAAAGTAATTAAGACTTAAAGTATTTATTTGGTGTCTGTCTTGGTGACTGTTTCATTGCATTGATTAACGTGTGCTGAAGTGTTTTTGAAGTGATGTGATACTGCCGGCGTGGAGTGCAGTAATTGCAAGAGTGTTCACTACGTGTTCAAGTAGTTAATTTTTGTTAATGACCTGTCCAGTGGGTCGAGACTTTGGTCTCATTAGTGCCTGTCAGAGATGTGGGAACAGATTCCTGCTGCAAGAAGGTGTGTTGTTAGCTGTTGATGTGACACTCCTGAGTAACGTAATGAACGTAGGTCATTGTGTATTCATAAGTTGTTAAATAAATATATTTTTGCTAGGACACGTGCCTTTGTACTACATTGTCTACAAGTACCCTACCTATACACCAAGTAGATGGTACAAAAGAGGTTGAAACTCGGGACTATATCTGCGACAGAATCCAACCTCCCGACATATAATGTGTACACTCACATAATATAAAATATAAAATGTAAAAATGTAAAAAAATTAAAAGATTTAAAAAAATATAAATAAAAATATAAAATGTGAAAAATATAAAATAAACACTCACATAATATAAATATATAATGTGTACACTCTCTACACTTTGGACATCTCAATTCTCGTGCTAGGTCTGTCATTTTGGTACCATTGTGTTCGCAATAAAATTCCCTACAGGCGTATATACAAATATAAAGTCCAAAAGCCCGGCGTACCACCCATAGCAAACAGAGAAAGTGACGGAACTGTACCCCCGTGAGCGCTAATGAAGAGCAATAAAGTAGTTATTCTGTTTTCAACTTTGTTACCTCAATTTTGTTCCTAGGTCTTTCATTTTGGTATCAATGTATTCGCAATGAAATTCCCTACAAGAGTATATGCATATAATGTCCAAAACCACGGCAAGACCCTCCCGAAAACGCCGCTACTATTGCCGTACCGACGACTCAATGCTGAGTCCTCTCCGGATTTCCCTCTAGTAAACGGACGTCTCAATGCTGAGTCCTCGCCGAGCGAAAGTGCGTGCATTTATTTACCATGCCAAATAGTCAGGATTGTACTTATTATATTTAGTATTAAAACATACTGTCTATTCAGAGGAGGGGCTGTATGATGTGTGGGAGTACCACGCAAGATTTAAAAGTCCCATGGCTATACAGGGTTCACATCCGCTTCCTCGGGGTTCTTGTAAACAGAGGAAATTAAAAAAAAATAGTGTGCAAAATTCCTGGGTGTTAGAACATCAGTACTCAGTGAACCACCATGGTTGGCACACGCAGCATGAGCTCCCAGCACTGCTGTTCAGCTTGTGACCACAGCATCGCCTGAAAAATGTAAAACTATGTTTGTAACTGGTATTATATAGCGATGATAGTATTACAGAAGACCCCTGACTGTGATAATAATGACCAGGTTTCTGATAATAGCAGGATTGTTGTGATAATTGGCGTTGTGCATAGTATGGTGGGAACAGTAATGCAGAGGGAGGCTGTTACGGACCCGAGTCCAGCGTCGGAGCACGGGGCGATGACAACGCCATCTGTGAGTCCGCTCCCGAAACCCCCTCCAAATGGACAACGCCATCTAGGGAGGATGGGACATACCGGCCACAGGTGCTGGATTCCCGTTTTAATCAGCTCGTAACATAGCCGCTGCTGACCTCTGGTGAGGTGGCGCTTAGACAGCAACGCCATCTATGGAGCAGAGAGGTGGACGTTTGTGTCTAAGCCTGTAAGTGAGGTTCCCTAGTCCCAGTATTAATGACGTGTCTGATTACAGAGTCGACCTGGGACTGCTGTATTGGACGATGGATCAGTCTACCCAAGGCAGCCAAGGTCTCTTCACGAGTTTGCTCTGAAGAAGCTGTGAGTCACCCCCGGACGAACTCTGCTGAGAGTATTAGCCTGCCTGTGACGTGGCAGTGTCGAGGAATCGTCGTATCCGGGGCTGGCTGGTGGAAGAGACTAGCCACTGTGGTGTTTAGTGAGGAGAGTGATCAGCGGGATCACACGAGGGTCCTGCCTAGGGCTCGCAACCCTAGTATCGGTCGTGGAGTGGCCTACACAGCGGAGCTTATCGGAACCTGCCAGCTACAGGCTGGATTGTAGTTGAAGGCCTTCACGACGGAGCACCCAGTGGGACTGTGATTTGGCTGGCCTGTGGCCAGGGTAGATTCGCCGAGAGAATCAAAGAGGATTCATCGTGGGGCCGAAGAACAGAACCAGGGCTACTCATCGTGAGCACCGTGGAGCATCCTGTGTCTTCAGAGGAAGACAACTCTGTATATTATCGTGTAGTTATAAACCCCGTGTGATTGTTATATATTTATTTATGGTGGTGGTGACAATATATATATATAAATCAGAACATTTGTATCCCTCCCCCTTTAATTTAACTTGCGTTACGGAACACACCGCTTGAAAGCCACTACTAACTTGGGGCCGGATTCCCAAACTCTACTAACATCAGAGAAGAACCCGGTTACGCCCCAGTGGGGCCGTAACACCTATGTCACTCACAGTGTGTGATGGGAGGAAAACCAAATGTGTAGCAAAAATAATGGGGAAAAAAAGCACTTACTATAAATCATTTTGGAGAGTTTATATCAAATGGAAAATTACAGTGTGCAAATGGTTTGTGGCATGATGTTAAAATTTTGAGGGATACAGGAGCATCCCAACCTTTACTATTAGAGAATGTTTTACAATATATACAGTCTAGAGACGGGGAAGGCAATGATTATACAGGGAATCACTGGAGATTTCCAGACTGTGCCCTTGAGGGAAAAAACCTCGAGTGTGATTTTATTAATGGCAAAATTTTAGTAGGTGTTAGTCCTAAGTTACCAGTTGCTGGCGTTGATCTAATTGTGGGGAATGATCTTGCTGGTAATCGAGTTAAAAAGAGATGACCACCCAATAATGCTAACCAAGCCAGAGGTGATTAGGGCATGGACAGATCCTGAGGACAAGGTATTGTACCCAGCATGTGCCGTGACCCAGTCAAAATCAGAGTCTCAAATATCACAAACTCCCAATAATGTAAGTCAGGAGACAAAATTAGAGGTTAACAAATCAAAAAGTGAAGTGGATCTTTGTGACACTTTTATGGCCAAGTTGGAAGAAGCAGATGAGAACAGGATGGGGAGCACCTCCACCAAACCACCTAGGAAAAGGGGTAGGGGAGAGTGTAGTCCAGTTACCACTTCTGGCTCTTCAGACTTGACATCAAAATCAAATTTTATTCGTCAGCAAAGAACTGATCCACGTTGACTGACTTACATAATAAGACTAACTGAACTAGAAGCAGTATCGGAGGCTATGACTTATTACTACACTAAAGAGCTGTTGATGCGGAAGTGGAGACCTTGGAGCTCACCTGTGTCACACACTTGGGAGGTAGTTAATGAAGTAGTCCTATTGAGGCGTTATAGAGAAAAGGTGCTAATTGTAGCCCATGATTCACCAATAGGCGATCATCAGGGTATTGCTAAACATATAATAAAATAATCAAGTATTTTGCCTGGCCTGTATTAAAGAAAGATGTCATCCAGTATTGTAATGAATGTCCTGTATGTGTAACTCTGGTAAACGAAACCAGGTAATACCAAAAGCCCTTATACAGCCAATTGTGGTGGCTGAAAAGCCCTTTACCGATATTATAATTGATGTAGTAGGCCCATTGCTTAGAACCAAGAGTGGTAATATGTATATCATCACCATGATGTGCCCCCTCCCCATGCGGCCTGTTGGCGTCGTGAGGGGGGCTTCGTGGACGGCTGCCGGAGTGTGATGCTCCGTGGGACAGTCCTCTGTTCTTTTCTTGCCTTGCACTCCTGCTGCTGTCTTCTCTAATTGTGCCGGATTGCTTTTCCTTTTTCATTGTTTCGTTTTTCTCCCCCCTCTTTTCCTATCTGCTTGTCGTTTCCTGCCGACCTTTTGCTTGTTTTGGATTGTTTCTTTGCACTTTTTCTATTTTAACGCCCGGGTGCTTGAGGAGGCATACTCTTGCACCCGTAGAACTGTAGTACCCGACGTCCCGAGCGAGGGGAACCTTTTTTATTGTCAATCCCCCTTTCGTCGCTGAACCCAATCTCGACGGACTGACGGTTCTTAAGGTGGCGTTTGTGGGGCGTATACTCACGACGCACCCCTAGGGGGCCCCGGCATGATCGGCGATAGCTTCCTGTTGGGTGTCCTGCCTCTAATTGTGGCTCCATGGTGGGTATGGGGGCCCATTCGTGAATGAATTTATCACTCTTCGTACCTATGTCGTTGAATGCTTTTGTTGTAACCCTCTCAGGCTCGTGGGGTGGGCGACCAAGCCCCCGAGTCGGCCTGTCTTGGAAGACCGGGCTTTGTAGCCTCCGCTGCATTGGGCCCCGACCTTGCTCCTCCTTTGGCCTCTCTGACTCCTTCCCCTGGCTCCCCTCCCTCCTCTGTTGTTGGGTCGAGCCCCAAGCCCCCAGTGGTGACTACCTCGTCCCCTGGCGCGGCTCCATCTCTAGTTGTAACTACTGCGCCTTTTAACCCCTCTCTCTCTGGAGGTTCTCACGGCCGCCCTCGCTCGATTCCTTCCAGTTCTGCTACCTATCAAGCCTTGTTTGGTCCCGCTTCGTGGGCCAAATATTTTGATCTCTTCCCTCTTGTTTCTGCGCCTCCTGACGATTTCTCCCTCCATCGACATCTCGTTGATTCCATGGATGCCTCCATTACTTTCAACCCCACTCGTCTCTGTACACATGTTGTTGCTGCTCCTTCTCAGGATGCTGCTTCCCGCTTGGCTGCCTTATCCTGCCTTGGCGAGACCCCTGTTCGGGTCTCGAAGAACGCTCAGTTGAATGCCAGTGTTGGCACTATTCTGCTCCCGCCCCATGTTGCGACCGGTGTTCGGGACCTGCGCGACTGCCACGACGATATTCGACATATCCTTGCTGCCCAGGGCCATTCTATTCTCCAGGTGGACACGTTTACTCGTCCCCCTCGTGGTAAACGCCGTCAACCCCTCCGGGTTGTGAAGATTACCTTTGATGGTAGGACCCTTCCACCCTCTGTCATTCTTGCTAGTGCCAGGTGCTCTGTCCAGGAGTACATTCCTTCTCCTCGGCTCTGTAACAAGTGCTGGAGGTTTGGGCATGGTGCCCTCCGCTGCTCTGGGACTGACTCTCTCTGTCCTTTGTGTGGTGGCGAAGGTCACTCTAAGTCGGAGTGCACTTCTCCCCAGGATCTTTGCCTCAACTGCGGTGAGGCCCATCCTACCTTCTCCCGTGCGTGTGTCCATTACAAGCTTGAGGCAGCCGTCCTCAACTTGAAGCACCGGGAGCGTTTATCTTTTCCTGAGGCGAGACGCCAGGTTCGCCGGCTCCCGCCTTATGCTAATCTCTCTTATGCTCGCGTGTTGCACTCTTCCTCTCCTCGTCCTTCCCACCTTCCTCAGACTCACAACCGTTTCCGGGCCTTGGACCCTGATACGCCCACTGCCCCCTCCTCTGTTCCTTTGCGTTCTCTCCCGAAGGATCCACCTCCTGGTCCTCTCTCTGACGTTCCCCTTCTTTCTACCCGGTCTGTCTTGTCTCCTGTGTCTTCTTCCTCGTCTCCCTCCGTTCCTCCTTCCCATTTTTCCCCTCCGTCTCTTGACTCTCCCCGCCGCCTGTCGGTGCGGGCTGATGTCCATCGCTCTCCAAACGGCCGTCATGTGTGCTCTCGTTCAGCTTCTCCTGTTGAGACGCTAGAATCCGTTGCCCAGTACGTGGTTGCTGGGACACCTGTCTCTTTAAGTCAGAAGCGTAAGCCTGGCTCCTCTCCTTCCTCCTTCCCGGCGGGTAAGAAGGTTTCGCTTTCTTCCTCGGCCCCTACTTCTGCCTCTCTCGCTCCTTCCCCTCCCATTTCGGTGGTTGCGCCCCCTGTTCCTGCTATGGAGGTTTCTTTAGCCCCCGATTCCCTCTCGGTTGCTGCCCTTGCTGAGGTGCGCTCCTCTCTTTCTACCCCCCCTCTTCCTGCTGCTGTCCTTGACTGCTCCTCTCCGTTGTCTCCTCCTCTTCCTCCTCCGGACCCCGCCCACCCACCTCTGGTCGGTTCTCCCGCCTCCTTCCCTCCATCTTTGCTCAGTTTACCCATGCCCCCTAACCCTGACTTTGCTGACCCTGATCCCGACCCTGATATTCTTTAACATGCTCTGTTGGCCTTTCGCCTTTGTTTCTTCCTTGTTCTATGTTTTTGTTCTTTCTCTTCTCGTCGTTGTCCATTCTTCAATGGAACGTTCGAGGTTATTACGCCAATTTCCTCGGACTCCAACTTCTGATTTCGCGGTTTTCGCCCCTTTGTGTCTGTCTCCAGGAGCCGATGCTTGGTGCTCGTCCTGGTCGTTTTCGTGGCTATTCCATTCTCTCCCCCCCCCCAGCCATTGCTGGGGCTTCTAATTCTTCTACTCTCTTGATTCGTGCTGAATGTTCCCTTTTTCCTTTACTTTTTCCTTTGCCTCTCCATTGTTCTTCTGCTCGTATCTTTGTGGGGAAATGGTACACAGTTTGTTCCATTTATCTCCCCCCGAGTGTCCCGCTTTTTCTTCCTGATTTGAAACACCTCCTAGACTCCTTGCGGAGCCTGTGCTCCTGCTGGGTGACTTCAATTGTCGTCATTCTCTTTGGGGTGACGTTCTGACGAATACCCGGGGTCGCCTTCTTGAGCCGTTTCTCCTCTTCTTCCCTGTCTCTTCTGAATTCTGGTGAGCCCACTCATTTGGACTCTCGGACTCGCACCCTTTCTTGTCTTGATCTTTCTCTCTGCTCTTCTTCTCTTTACTTAGATTTCACATGGCAGGTTCTTGATGACCTCCATGGAAGTGATCATTTCCCCATCCTTGTTTCCTTTTTCTCTTTTCGCCCTTCCCTCTCTTTCCCTAGGTGGCAGTTTGCTAAGGCGGACTGGACCCTATTTTCCCTCAGTGCTACTCTCTCTGACCTCTCCCTTCTGCCCCTCTCACGCGCTCTCCTCCTTTTTCATGACACTGTCTTCGACGCTGCCCTCCGCTCTATTCCTCGCTCTTCCTCTCGGGGTCCACGGAAGTGCGTTCCCTGGTGGAATGCGGACTGTGCTCGGGCTGTCCACTCTAAGCGTGCAGCCTGGAAGAGGCACCGCCGTAAGCAGACGACTGATTCTTTTCTTTTCTTTCGGAAAGCGAGTGCGGTGGCCCGTAGGGCCATCCGTACGGCTAAACGTGAATGTTGGGCATCTTATGTCTCAACAATTACGTCCGAAACTCCTCTGGCCCAGATCTGGAAGCGTATCCGCAAGATAGCGGGTAAGTTCGTTCCCGATGTTTCACCGGTCCTTCACCTCCATGATACTCTTGTGGCGGACCCGTTGCAGGTCGCTTCCGAACTGGGTTCCCACTTTTCTTCTGTTAGCTCTGGTCTTCATCTTCCCCAATCTTTCCTTCTTCGTAAACCTGTCCTTGAGTCTCGTCCTTTAGATTTCTGCACTCGTCTTCAGCTTCCCTATAATGATCCCTTCTCTCTCTCTGAACTTCGTTCTGCCCTGGCCCTCTGCGGTTCTACGGCGGCGGGCTCCGATGGTATTCATTATGAGATGCTTCGCCATCTCCCTCCGTGCACGTCTCAGTATTTACTGAGTCTGTATAATCGGATTTGGGAGTCGTCGTCAGTCCCTGAGGACTGGCTCGATGCCGTTGTCCTCCCTGCTCGCAAACCGGAGTCTCTGGGTACTTCCACTAAGGACTTTCGCCCTATTGCCCTCACAAGTTGTGTCTGCAAACTCTTTGAACGTATGGTTAACGTTCGTCTGATGTGGTTCTTAGAACACCATCACCTCCTCTCCTCTTCTCAATTTGGTTTCCGCAAGTGCCACAGCACGACAGATGTCCTGGTGAAATTGGAGGTCTATAATCGTACGGCATTTGCTGCGAAGACCTCCGTTGTTGCCGTCCTCTTTGACCTGGAAAAGGCTTACGACACCACTTGGCGGTATCATATTCATTCTCAACTTCATTCTTTTGGCCTTTGTGGTCGTCTCCCTCTCTTTCTCCGCAGCTTCCTCTCTCGTCGTTCCTTTCGGGTGCGCCTTGGTACCGCTCTCTCTGCCTCTTCTCAGCAATACGAAGGTGTGCCCCAGGGTAGTGTTCTGAGAACTACTCTTTTTCTGGTTTCCCTCAATGGTCTTCTTTCCTCTCTTCCTTCAGGTGTCTTCTCCGCTCTCTACGTCGATGATCTTACCCTTTGCTGTCAGGGTGATGATTCGCCTCTCCTTCAGCGCCGGCTTCAACTTGCAATTGATGCTGTGTCGTCTTGGGCCACCGATCATGGCTTCAAGTTCTCTACTTCTAAGACTTGTGCCATGACTTTTACGCGGAAACGGGTCATTCTTCGTCCCTCTTTGTCACTTTATGGTCATCCCCTTGAGAACAAAGATTCCGCGAAGCTTTTGGGGTTATTCCTTGACACTCGTTTGTCTTGGTCTCCCCACATCTCTTACCTCCGTGTTCAGTGCTCTAAGGCCCTTACCCTCGTTTGGGTCTTGTCCCATACTTCTTGGGGGGGCAGACAGGCGCACTCTCCTTGCTTTACATTCCTCTCTCGTCCTGTCTAAGCTCGATTATGGTTGCCCTGCTTACTCGTCTGCTTCTCCTTCTACTCTTCGCCGTCTTGATGCTTTGCACCATACTGGGTTGCGCCTCAGTTCTGGTGCCTTTCGTTCGACTCCTGTCCTTAGCTTGTATGTTGACACTGGCTTCCTGTCTCTCCAAGACCGCCGTGATCGCTACTGTCTTCGCTATCTTGCGCGGTCCTTGCAACATCCTTCCTCTCGCCTCTGTCGTGCTTTAACTTTTACCCCTCCTGCGGTTCCTGTTCCTCTTCACCACCTCCCTCTTTCTGTCCGGTTATCTCGCCTACAGGACTCTCTGTCCGTTCGTATTTCTAATGTTTCTCCTCGTGTTGTTCCTTCTTTGCCCCCATGGAGAGTCCCTCTTCCGCGGTTTTGTACATCCTTGACCCGTATCACTAAAGCTTTTACCCCTCCTACGGTTCTAAAACGCCTTTTCCTTGAGCACTTTTCTTCTCACTCCCGCTCCGTTTCTGTCTTCACCGATGGGTCTAAGTCTGCGGACGGTGTTGGCTACTCTGTTGTTTTTCCTGATCGCACTTATATGTGTCGCTTACCTCCGGAGACTAGCATCTTTACAGCGGAGCTTTATGCTATTCTCTATGCTCTTCGTCTCCTGCTTTCTCGTTGTCAGTCTTCCTTTGTAGTTGTTGTTGACTCTCGTAGTGCCCTCATGGCTCTCGGGTCCTTTAATCCGGTTCATCCAGTAGTTGTCGAGATCCAGCATTGGCTGTTTCTTGTTCACAGTAAATTTAAGTCGGTTTAGTTTTGTTGGGTTCCCAGCCATATTGGTGTGTCTTTAAATGAGCATGCGGATGCTGCCGCCAAGGAAGCTGTCCGCTCTTGTCCCATCTCTCGTAAAGGTATTCCGTATTCCGACTTTTACCCGGTTATCCATTCCTCCGTCCTTACCTGTTGGCAGGCTTCTTGGTTGTCTGTTACTGGTAACAAACTATGTACTCTTAAATGTTGTGTTTCTCGTGGCCGTCCTCCTACCACTGTAACCAGCGGTGGGAAACAGCTCTGGCGAGGTTGCGTATTGGCCATACTCGCTTAACCCATGGTCACTTGATGGAGCACCGCCCTGCTCCTTATTGTCCTAGTTGCATTGTCCCTCTTACGGTCGTGCATGTCCTTCTTGAATGTCCTGACTTCCAGGACGAGCGTGTGTCTTGCTTTCCGACCGCCCTTCGCGGTCACCTGTCCCTCAATAGAATTCTTGGTGACTCGGATACTTTTGATATTGTTCGCCTTATGCGTTTTTATCTCGTATTGGCATCCTTGGTGATATTTAGCGCCCTCTGATTATTTTGCGCATTTCATGGTGCTACATAGCCTTCCCGGTTTGGTGCCTTCTTTTGATAATTACTTATTTACTTACCATGATGTGTCAGACTACACATTTTCCTGAGGCATTCCCTGTGAGAAATGCTACAACGAAAGTGATAGTAAGGCACATAATGAAATTTTGTACTATTCTTGGTTTATCAAAAGTAATGCAGACAGATAATGGGACAAATTTTACTTTCAAAGGTTTCAACAGGTTAGTGGGGAGTTTGGCATCCTCCATAAGACATCCACTTCGTACCATCCATAGAGCCAAGGTGCTTTGGAAAGGATGCACCAAACCCTTAAACAAATGCTGAGAACCAGTTGCATGGAAACTGGCAGAGACTGGGATGATGGTCTTCCACTGATGCTCAGGCATTGAGGGATACTTATCAGGAGTCCCTGGGGTGTTCACCCAACTCCTTAGTTTTTGGCCATGAGGTGAGAGGTCCACTAACCATCTTAAGAAATAAGTTGGCCGGAAGTCCGAAGAGTGTTGTGCAGGTAGATTGTATTGATAAATTACAACAAAAGTTAAACAAAAATAGGGCTAAAAGCCTTGAGTCATCTTAAAGAAGCTCAAGGCAAAATGAAGGCACAGTACGATAAAAAGACAAAGCAACGACATTTTGAGGCAGGTGATAAAGTGGTGGTACTAATGGCACGACAGGGACCAACATTGTTGCTTAGGTTCCAAGGTCCTTATACAGTGATAAAGAAACTCAGTCCCACCAATTATGTAATCCAAACACCTGATCTCAAGAGAAAGGAAATAGTAGTGCATGTGAATAGGATGAAACTAAAACAGAAGGGAACTACCAATACCAACCAGGTGCTTAGTGTAGCCCATGTAGATGAGAATAATGGGGAATGTGATTTTGATAATGTACCTAATGCTCATGTACCTTATTTTAGCAATGGGGAGTTGTTGGCTAATGTCCAGAAGTTGGTGGAACATTTGTCATCAGAGCAGAAGCAGGACTTAAAGCAGTTGCTGACTTCTCATGCAGACATCTTTGGCGATATTCCCACCTAGATTACAATTATTCACCATGACGTTGAGGTGACAGACAACCAACCAGTCAAGTCACACCCATATAGAGTCAATCCTGCAAAGCTGAATCTCATCCGGAAAGAAGTCAACTACATGCTTCAACATTGAATGGTGAGACCTAGCAGCAGCAGTTGGAATAGTCCTCGTATTTTGGTGCCAAAGAAGGATGGAACTCTCAGGTTGGTCATTGACTACCGTAAGCTAAATGTAATGACTGTTGATGATAACTTTCCAATACCTAGATTAGATGATTGATTTACCAACACTATAGACAGTGTTGGTAAAGCCAAGTTTGTAACCAAACTAGATTTGTCAAAATGGTACTGGCAAATTCCTTTAACACCAAGAGCTCGAGAGATGAGAGCATTTATAACTGCAGATGGGTTGTATGAATTCACTGTAATGCCTTTTGGGCTGAAAAATACCCCAGCAACTTTCCAGCATCTTATGAACTTAGTGTTAAAAGACATACCACAATGTAGAGCTTACTTGGATGATATTGTAATTTATCACAATAATTAGGAGGACCACATGAAAGGTTTGGCTAAACTATTAAAATGCTTAAAGGAGGCTAATTTAACTGAAACTTACATAAATGTACTTTTGCTAGAGCTAGTATTTGTTACTTAGGATATGAAGTGGGAAATGGGAAGGTGTTACCACTCAAAAATATAATAAATGATATATTAGAGTATCCAGTGTTGACTAGCAAGAAGGAGGTACAAAGATATCTAGGAATGTGTGCTTATTATAGGAAGTTCTGTAAATTTTTTGCAGCAATTGCAGGTCCTTTGACAAACTTGCTATGTAAAAATGTAAAGTTTAGATGGTCTCAGGAATGTCAGGATGCATTTACTAAATTAAAAGGAATGTTGTCATCTGGTCCAGTGTTAGCTACTCCTGACTACTCTAAGCCATTCAAACTATATATAGATGCTTCGGACTGGGGTGCTGGTTCTGTGCTAATGCAAGAGGATGATGAGGGTATTAATCATCCAATACATTACTGTTCTAAAAAATTTACCAAATATCAAGAGAATTACTCCACAGTGGAGAAAGAGGCTTTATCATTATTACTAGCTGTTAAAAAATTTGACATTTATCTATCAGCCAATACTGTTGAAGTGTTTACTGACCACAACCCCTTAACATTTATTGCTAGCATGAAGAATTCCAATCAGAGAATATTAAGGTGGTCTTTATTGTTGCAAGAGTACAATCTGGTCATCAAACATATTCCAGGAAAATTAAATGTAGTAGCAGATGCACTTTCTAGATTGCCAAAACCTCGGGTGACTTAGGGTTGTACTATTGCTCAGAGATGTATATATTATTGTGTATCTATTGTTTATTTTATATCATTTACTGTCTCTTTACAATTTTTATGAAATTGGTTTGAGGTGTTAATTTTACGTGAAAAAAAATTTGAAATTCATTTATGAATTTCTCATTTTTTCTCCACGTCTTAATGAGGGTGTTACGAAACCTTACCTCCTGTGGAGGTTAGTTTCAATTATTAAATGTTGGTGGACGCAATGGAGAATGTTTATTAGAATAAATCTACAGCTGATTTCAGGGAGGCCGGGAGTTACCTGTAATACTTCGCCCAGTAAAGTAGTACCTTTTCAACTGGAGATTGTCAGGAATAATGTGAACTGGAATAGCCTATGTGAGGGAAAAATAGACTCAATCTAAAAGCATGCATGGTGAATATGGTAAATAAAGTGAATAAAGGGGTTTGATTGCAAATGTAAAGAATAGAGTATTAAGAAGCGATGACGCAAGAGAGGTGGACGCCATCTTGAGTGGAGGGGAGGTGTATCGCTGACGACCAGATCCTGCTCTCTGAGGGTTATTTCTCCAGCTGTACAGTCAGATAAGCCTTCCTTGGTATCTAAGCCGGGATGCAAGATAGGGTAGAGTAGTAATGCAGACTTTGGAGATGTTCTATAAGAAAGAGTCCAGGTTTCCTAGAGGTGTAAATATAAGTGTCATCGGTTGATAGCTGTGGTGGCTGTGTGCACGGTTCCAGGTTTAGGACGGTGAGCCTTAGGGTATTTAGAGCCCGCTAGGGACTTATATTAGTTCATAATGACCTTGTGTAGTAAGGAACAACATTTAATATATGTAATATCGTTTGTCTTGTGCGTATAAATTTGTGTCTTTGCACTAGGCTGTTTTCCTTACTCCTTGATTGTCCTCTAGGCTCAAGTAAAATCATTTATTTCCCCTAGACAATATTTAAAGGTCCACCACCACCAAATTTTTGACAGGTCTCAATGACACACAAACTATGACAAAAAATTCATGACACAACTGATGACAAAAATAAGACACAATCCGGAGAACATCAGATCAATTGATGTACCCAACTTTTTGATGGGAAACGTTAAACCATTTGGGAAGGCATCGGACGAGGGAGTGGGGAATGGTAGGGATGACGAGAGGACAGAAGTGAGAGATGGTGGGGAGGACGAGGGGACAAGGGAGGGGGTAATGGTGGGAAGGACGAGGAGGCGGGGAAGTTTGGGATAGTGGGGACGAAAGAATGGGGGAATGGAGAATGGTGGGGAGGACAAAGGGACAGGGGAGTGGGGCATGGTGGGAAGGAAGAGAGGGATGGTGGAGTGGGGAGGACGAGGGGATGGTAGAGTAGGGAATGGTTGGGAGGCCGAGGAGACGGGTGAGGGGGGAATGGTGGGGAGGACCGGGGGACAGGGAAGGTTGCTGTGGCTCAGCAACGCACATGCTTTGCTGAGCCACAGCAACACGTGGTCCGGTACTGCTAGTTTAGATACAATAATATTTGTGATACTTGGCTAATCAGCCAGGATATCACTACACAGTTTGAACATATCATACACCAGCCACAGTACGATCATACTGGTGTATGTGTTGTTATAATAGGGGGTCCTCTACTGTGTGAGAGCTGCGGGTAAAAACCAAAGAGAATAAAAACTTCAAATATTTACTATAACAAAAAATTACTTTAATTTAACATAAACTGATAAATAATAGTTAATGAAAGCACAACCCCTTATCTACTTGCTTTAAACACAATCAAAAGAGAGAAATATATACATGTGAAGTTTATGTTAATAAAGAAGATGCAAGTAATTCTTTATACAAATGCTGTACGCATCTACCGTCACCCGGGAGTGCGAGAGTAGATGTTAAAGCTGAGAGCACTCCAAGGGTAGTCTGATGACTGGACGCCTGCAAGCTCTATATATATACGGGGCATGATGTCATAGCTGGCGCGAAATCTGTAGGTATAACTATTGGGCGGCAGAAGAACAGTCGTTAGCGAATGACGCCTGGTCTCCTGCCGAGAGAGCAGGTATTTTGGTGTCACGGGTACTGGAGGGTGGAAGGGGGAGGAGGTGTGTCTGGACAACCAATATGTTTTAGGCATGTATTGTTCTTGTCGTTGATGTTCAATCTTGATATTAGAGCATACAGATACGTTGGTGGTAAGGATCAGGCAGAATCTATGGCTATACAGGAGATAACCGTAACGGCTCCTCCCCGAAGCCTGTTTCTATCGCCTGAGATGCTGCTGCTGAGTGGAGAGTTGAAGTGGGAGGTTCCACCTCGTGGACTCGGAATAGTGCTTCGGCGACGACGTTGTCCGAGCCTTTGATGAAGAAGATGTGGTGATTGTAGTTCTGCTGGTACAAGGCCCAGTGAAGCAAGCACTGGTTGGAGAACGGCATCTGCTGCAGGAACTGAAGAGGATGGTGATTGGAGAAGATGTTGATGTATTGCTGCAGGGCTCAGTGAAGTATGAGTTGGTTGGAGAACTGTGCCGGCTGAATGGATCGACGGGAATGGTGATCCGAGGAGATGTTAATGTAGCCTTGTAGATTGGATGGTTCATTGTGTTACACACTGGGTAGGATGCTGAGTGGCTCCTTTATGATGGTAGTAGCTGGATAGCCTGATCCTATCTCACTGCGCTATCACGACATCCCTGAAACTTGTGCTGCTGGTGTCGATATTGGGGATGAAGAGTTTCTTGCCATCTGGCGAGGCGAGAACAGGATTAGTAGAAGATAATGGTTATAGCCGTTCATATGAAATGGAGTGTGAAGTGGTTTTAAGGTATTTGGGCTGAAACCTGGTCAAGTTGTCTAGAGGAGCACGCTTATTTGGATTTGGTTCGTAGGTAGGAAGATCTTTTCTGATTTCGGAAGTAGAAATCAAAGCGTTGAAACCATTGTAGTCAGGAGAAACAAAATAATAAAAGCTAGACTGTGCCTTGGAGATGCTAGTTTTCTTACACAGGTCGTTGGAGAGGATGGTGCCACAACTACTTTGACTCTCCTGGGGATGTCCGCACTGCGGGCACTGCTTCACTAGGTGCTTCACAACGTTAGCAGCGGTACTGTTCTTGACGGGAACTGCTATAGGGAGCCTGGTGGGAGGACTTAAGATATTACTGATATGTATCTTACTTGAGCTTATCCTGGACAAGCAACACAGGACCGACACAGTCGATTAAGAGCTTACCGAACGGTTCCAAAGGCACTGGGATCGGAATCAGCGGTGCCTTGGGTATGGGAGCGTTCGGCTTACCTGCCATCTGACAGGTGTGACAGGAATTCACTAAGGTCTTGACGTCACGAACAATACCTGGCCAGTAGTAGTCCTGTTTTAGGGCGTTGTAGGTCTTGTCTGGCCATAGGCTGATAGGGATTAGCTGATCAACGTTAGCCCAATTGTCGTTCTCCTTTAACTTATTAGGTCTATATCTGCGGTAGAGTATATGGGTATCCAAGAAAAACTCAGGGATAGAATCTGACTTGAGTGTGGGCCTGAAAGAATGAAGATGTTAGGGATTGATTATCTCTGTGCAACTTACGGAAATCCAACAGGTTGAGATTCGGTGGGAGACCCTTGTGAAAAAGTTGATGTTTTGGAATTTTAATTTTGAAGACATTTAATTTATTTGTCCTTATTCCTGTTATAATATTCTAATATTACATCCGTCAATTTTAACTAAAAGTCTAGATTGGTCTCCTGATGAAAGATTTGCTTAGCTAACACGCTGAGTGTAGTAAGCAGCTCATTCCTCACTCTAGAGACATAGAAGAAAAATTAACTAAGCGCAAGCAAACGCCGAGACCTCAAAAGTTTAAACTCCCCCCCTTCACTTAGGCCGTTGACCTTCGCAAATCGCCGGTTCGAATCTAACGAGCAGGTCATGGGATCTCACAACATTTAATTTGTTGTGTGGTGCTATGAATTCAGCTCTAATCTCAGAGGCAGTCTCAATATGAATAGCAATAGTAATTTCATGCACCGTGACAGAATATATGTAAATCAATAAAATGTGTGGGGTGTATGAAAAGACAGTGTTCAACATTATAATACAGTTTATTTAACAAAGTACTAACCACTACAACAACGAAAGAAATATTAATGACGTTACTCGAAATCCTTCCAGTGACACCTTTACTGACAGCTAGACACCAGCCACGTGTGCTGCAAAATGAACTAACTTGAAGATACTGAGTGATCACAGAGGAATCAATCAAGCAAAACACACTAATGTGTAATCCCTATGCAACAACAACAAGGTAGGTTAGGAGACACGTCTTCAGTAAGTTCCTCTCAGTTACTCTACGCTTCTTGCAGCCCTTCCCTGCAGTGGCGGTTGCAATGCAATCAAACTGGCAGCCTATCAGTGACATGACAATGACTAATGGGGTTACTGGCAACTCCAGCAACTCTCCTCAATTAAGTTCTATTCTTACATTAATTCTCCGTCCCTCAGACGATCAACAATCAATAACTAATTGATTTACGTTAATATTAAAGTAACACTTACGTTAACTTAATCTTGTCTCCCACAGACAAATCAAACTGTACAGCTGTTGCTAGTAACTCGGAATTACACAAACACTCTACCCGTCGAGCATTCAGTAAGTAATCCCCATTAATCCCTGTACTCCAGACAGCTGATTAATCCCAGTACGAGTTACGTTATTAGTTACTGTTACTCGTTATTTGCTACTCAGTTTTTCTGGTGGTTGCCAAGTGGGATGCTGCTGGGAGGTTTTGGTTGCTGCGCTTGCTGCGGGCACGGCTTTCGCGGTTGTATGTGCGGTTGAATGCTGGGATTGACTGTTTTGGGGAGATTGCGGAGTGTATGGAGCGCATTTGTGGTTTGCAGAATGAGTGGGCTGAGGGTGTTCGAGTGCGTGCTCGTGTGGATGAGCGTGTCAACAGGGATGGCTTTCTCCCTTTCTTTTATGGAAGATGAAGGCTGCGCATGACTCTGTTCTTTTTATGGCTCTGCAGCAGCCGGATGGGTCCGTCATTTCGGACACCGATGGAGTGGTGTATTATGTTCGGCAAGAGTTGTTAGCGCTCTATGCGGAGGTGGATGGGGATGACGCGCTTGCAGATGGTTTCTTGAGTGAGTGCGTTCCGTGGTTGTCTGCTGCAGATTGTACTCGTTTAGTGGACGATGATTCGTTGGTGAAGCTTTTCGGTGTGGTCAGGTCGTTTCGTTCCGGGAAGGTGCCGGGCTCGGATGGCCTTCCTGTGGAGTTTTATGTTGCTTTTTGGGATGAACTGGGGAGTGTTCTTATGGAGGTGGTGCGGGCTTGCCTTCGGGGTGCGTTCTGCCTGTGTCCCAGTGCGATGGGATCGTACGGCTGTTCCCGAAGCCGGGCGATTTACGGTTCTTCATGAATTGGAGGCCCATTACATTGTTGAATGTGGACTATAAGGTCCTGTCCAAGGTTTTAGCCGGGTGGTGTCGAAGTGTTGTTGCATCTGTTGTTTCTGCGGAACAGTTTTGTGGTGTTCCTGGCCGCTCTTTGCTGCAGTGTAACTCGTTGTTTCGGGATATGCTTCTCTATGTGTCGGAATCTCGTTTGTCGGCGGTGATGCTCTGCCTGAATTGGTCGAAGGCTTTCGACTGTGTATCACTTGCCTTTGTTTTTCGTGTGTTGGAGCGGCTTGGGTTTCCGCCTTTGTTTGTTCGTTGGGTGCGGATGTTGTACGCTCGTTGTTGTAGTCGGGTTTGCATCAATGGGTTCTTGAGTTATTTCCCTGTGCGCCGTTCTGTGTGGCAGGGTTGTCCACTTTCCATGCTTCTTTATGTGCTCTTTCAGGAGCCATTTTTTTGGGCGGTCAAGGATTGTGTCTTGATCATCCCTTCCCCCCCCCCTCCGGTGTCCTTCTGGTCTTCGGTTGCCCATCTGCGGTTATGCGGATGATACCGTTCTGTTCGTGGCCTCTGAGGGTTCTGTTGGGGCTGTGCAGAACGTGGTTGAGAGGTTTGAGTTGGCCACTGGGGCCCGGGTTAATCATGCTAAGTCCGGTATCATGGGTGTAGGTGGGTGATCCTCTCACCTTGTGTGGGGAAGGTGGTGGTCTTGGTTTCCGGTGGTCTCCTCTCTGTGGGTTCTGGGGATCACCTGGTTCGCTTCCTACAAACGCTCTTTGGCCTATAATTGGATGTGGTTTCTCGTAGTATCGGTGTTGCGGTTGGGATGTTGTCAGTGCGCCCGTTAACGATCTATCAGCGGGCGTTACTTGTTACTTGCAAGGTGTTGTCGCGTGTCTGGTTCGTGGCTCGGTGCTTCCCCTTAGATCGCCGGTTGGCTCTGGGGTTGGAACGTCAGGTCTATAGGTATATGTGGTGCGGTCGTTACCACCCGGTACGTCGTTCGACGTTGGCGTTGACTGTGTGGGAGGGTGGAGTTGGTATTCCTGACGTGTTTACCAGGGCTCGGGCGTTGTTCTGGGTCTCGTTGCGTCAGGGGTTGGAGATGGATGGGGGGCTTAATGCTTTGTGCATTTTTTATTGCTCGATTCGGTTTAGTTTCTTGGTGGGTTTGGTTGTCTGTCAGGAGGTGGCCCTGTGTACCCCTCCTGTTTACTCTTGGGCGGTGGACATTCTTCAGGCTGTCTGCCGTTGTCCTGATTATCTGTCTTTTTCAGTTAAGGCGGTTTATGGGGTGTTGTTTTGTCGTGTCTGGGCCACAAGTGGAGGCCATGTTCCTGTGTTGGGACTGGGGGGAGGTGTGGGAGGCATTGAGGGCGCGGTTTTTGGTCCCGCAGCAGCGGGAGTTGTTGTTTCACATGTTACATTTGTCGTTGGCGACAAATGAACGGCTGTGCATGCTGGGTTTGCGCGACTCTGTGGAATGTGTGCACTGTGGGTTACCAGAGTCTCAGTTGCATGTCTTTTAATTTTGTGAGTGGTTGCGTGGTTTGGTTGATTGGTTTTGTGATGTGTTGGGCGTGGTTTGTTGGCCAGGGTATCGGGGTGGTTTTCTGCAATTTTTGTTTCTGTCCTTTCCGCGGGGTTCTAGTCGGGTACGGAATACCTATGTATTCTCGTCGCTGACTATGTGTATTGTGTGTGGGTTCGTCGGAGGGAGGATTATAGGGTTGCTAGGGTTTTTGGGTTTTTGAGGGGCTGCATGCGGATCACCTGGTGGTGGCTGCAGCACGCCTTTCCGGAGGCCTTTTGCCATTGGTTTACTGATGCCTATATTCATGGGGTTGCCTTTGTGTAAGTGGACAATTATTTTTTTTTTGGGGGGGGGCCTAGGGGGCTTTGTGCTGCGCTATGGGGGTAGGTTCGGGTTGGGTTCTTGGATCGTGGCTGTGGGTGGGTAGGGTGATTCTGTTCCGGTTCGACTTGGGTCCCTGGCCCTCCTAGGGGCCTCCTCGGTGGGGGCTGGGCAGGGTGTGTGTGTTTTGTTTCTGTTGAGGCTGCTCCTGTGCTTGTGTGTTTGTTCTCCCTTTTCCTTCGGAGTGGTTTGGTGTGGATGTGTGTGGTTGTGTTTCTTTCCTGGCTCCTGCGTGGGCCTCTTGTTTTGCTCTGTACACGCTTTATTATTTATGCCTTTTTATGTTACTATGGTGTGAGTACTTATTGCTCCTATGTCTCTGGCTCATGCCTTGTTTGTATTACTGTGCTCCTCTGTGTGAGGTTTGGGGTGCCCGGGTTTATATTTTGCTATCCGCCCCTTTCAGTTATAGCGGTATTTGTCTCTATGTTCATGTTTTGTTGTTGTTCCTTTTGCCTTTTACATGATGTATTTTGTCTATTTCCTGTGCCATGTGTTATGTCTTATGCCGACTTTGTATTATTTTTTCTGTTATCTCCTTGTTATGTGATTTGGACTTTGGCTTTTTATATCAATAAAAAAAATAACAATCATGACCCAAGAGTTTACAACCCCTTTGCAATAACAAGCACATACGGTGCTCTAACTTCACTATATTAGAACACGGCCCAGCACTTTACTACCCGGTTGCAATGACCACAGTGCTCTAATTACCACTTAAAACACGGCCCAACTCTTTGCAACCCGGTAGCAATAACCACTTACTGTAACCACAGTAATGACACACTAGGCTTCGTGACACTTCAATTATATATGTTGTACCTGCTGACCACCCGTAGCCTTCAGCTATCAAACGCAAATGTGGAACACAGAGGAGATCACACACTCCTGATCAACTTTGGCATGTGATTAGCGACCCCACGGATCGATAATTACTCCTGTGAATTACGATACTTGACCGAGCTGCCAGCTGTCATTTCTCACAGCCACGTTACTCACACTTCACCACAAGTCTACCAAAATTTCGTTAACGTGTCAGCCACATAAGTATATATATAATAACATTTATTATAGCCCTGGGAACACAACACTTGTATAAACACACACTGGTATTACTCCACAATAATCAAATGCCAGGAAATCCCAGTTGTTACCACACTGACACACTACCGTGAAAATGATGACGGGAACTGGACTCCTCTCCTGCAAAAGACTACAAGGATATGGGACACAACAATAACAATTCCTCCTAAAAAATTGTAAATACATATAAATCCCACCAGTATGGAGTATAACACACTAGGATGGCCCTCACGGTCCTCAGTCTAATAACACTGTATGTGTTCCCGTGTACACACACACACACACACACACACACACACACACACACACACACACACACACACACACACACACACACACACACACACACACACACACAGTGTGTGTGTGTTGCTAGCAGGAATGGATCTGGACTACTAATCATGGGAGACTTCAACCATGGGAAGATAGATTGGGAGAACAGAGACCCGCATGGAGGACCAGAAACATGGAGAGCTAAGCTGCTGGACATGGCAACAAGAAACTTTCTAAGCGAGCACATCAAGGATCCAACAAGAATGAGAGGAGAGGATGAACGAGCAATGCTTGATCTGATATTTACCCTAAATGAGTGGGATATAAGGGAAGTCAAGATGGAAGCGCCCTTGGGAATGAGTGATCACAGTGTATTGAACTTTGAGTACCTGGTAGAGCTAGGAATTATCCCCCCCCAAAAAAAAAAAAAGAACTAGGAAACAAAAAGCTGGCACACCGAAAGGGAAATTATGAGGAGATGAGAAGCTTCCTAAGGGAAATACATTGGGACACAGACCTCAGAGCTAAGTCTGTACAAGATATGATGGACTGTCACCCAAAAGTGTCAGGAGGCAGTAAGCAGATACATCTCGGCCCAAAAGGAAAAATCCGAGAAGCAAAAGAAGAATCCATGGTATAATAGGGCATGTATGGAACAAAGGTACTGAACAAAAGGGCGTGGAGGAACTTCCGGAATAACAGAACACCAGAAAGCAGAGAGAGATACCAGAGAACCAGGAATGAGTACGTCAGGGTGAGAAGAGAAGCAGAGAAAAGTTATGAAAATGATATAGCAAACAAAGCCAAAACCGAACCAAAGCTACTCCACAGTCACATCAGAAGGAAAACAACAGTGAAAGAACAGGTAGTGAAACTTAGAACAGGCGAGGACAGGTATACAGAGAATGACAAAGAGGTGTGTGATGAACTCAACAAGAGGTTCCAAGAGGTCTTCACAACAGAACAAGGTGAGGTCACTGTGCTAGGAGAAAGGGAAGTGTTATGGTTTTGGTCAGACAATCTTCGTCCCACATGGTTTTATTCTCCGCCAGTAACAACAACAAAAACATTATCAGGTACATGAAATATTATTAACAAGATCATAAACAAAAGAGCATCTGCTCCAAACATGCTACCTCCAACATCTGTAGTACTCAATCCCAACATTCCTCCCCTTTTAAAAACCTATATCCCTACAGGTTAAGTCTATCAGGCGGTCGTATGACTCTTCCTGATTTTCTCAACTGGGAGTCCTGACCTGTTACTTCTGGGAAACATTCTTCTGAATTACTCCTTGTAGAGTCCATAGGGTTAACTGTATCCCCATTACCCTCTACTGCCCCTTGCTCTGCCTCCAAGTCTCCTGCAGGTGCTGCTATCCCTTCATTATTAGGATAGATATCACTAGTTGCCCCACCCCCACCTGAAGGGTCTTCAAATTTCCCTGTGAACCTTGGCATGAGCTGATTGGCATGCATTTTCCAATTAATGTTCCCAAAACTCTGCACTTGCACAGCGAAGTTCCTGCGGCCCAGGACCTCCCTAATTTTCCCTTCCACCCAGGGCTTTCCACTTCCAAAATTCCTTGCATATACTGCATCCCCCTCATTAAACAACAATTCCTCTCCCTGAGCCAACTGACTGCCCAAGCTAGTTACCGATTTCTCTTTATTGGGATCTGTCTTTACTGCTTCCAATGTGCACTTTAAAGTGTCTATTAAACAGTAATTCAGAAGGAGATTTACCAGTAGTAGAATGAACAGTTTTCCTTTGATTATATAAAAATCTACAAAGCCTTGTATTAATAGTACCTTCCGTAAACCGCTTTAACCCTTCTTTCAAGGATCTCACTGCTCTCTCTGCTAGACCATTTGAAGAAGGATTATAGGGGGCAGGTGTTACATGTTTAATACCATTTTTCCGAAAAAAATCCTCCATTTCCACAGAAACAAAATAAGGAGCATTGTCTGAGACAATTATGTCTGGCAATCCAAAATTACAAAATGTTTTCCTTAGTAATTCACAAGTTACAGATGATGTGGTGGAATTACACACATGCACATCCAGAAATTTGGTGTATGAATCCACCACCACTAGGTAATATTTATTATCCATAGGTCCCGCATAATCTACATGAAGTCTAGACCAGGGTTTTCCAGTGCATGGCCAAGAAAGTACCGGGGCCTGGGGTGTCTGATAATTCTTAAAGCAAATATGACAATTTTTTGTTACCTCAGCAATATCCTGGTCTATTTTTGGCCACCAAACCCAACTTCTAGCTTCTGCTTTCATAGCATTTATGCCATTATGGCCTACATGCAGCTGTTCCAAAATCTTACATCTCAGTTCCCCAGGCACCACCACTCTATTCCTATACAAGAGTACATCCTGGTGAATACTAAGGTCAGCCTTCACTGCAGCATACTCTGACAATAACAAATTATCATTCCAACCATATTTGACATTTTTCAACAACAGACTTAATTTAGGATCTCTACCAGTTGCCTTCCTAATAGTCTGAAATGAAATATCCTCAAAAGACATAGATTCCACCAGGTTAACATACTCCACTGGAATACTGGAATTTAATTCTTCTGTCACAGGCAATCTACTTAATGCATCAGCTACTACATTATCCTTGCCTGGCTTAAACTCTAAATCATACTCAAACTGAGAGAGTAGTAATGCCCATCTTTGAATTCTAGCATTGGCGTTAACTGGAATCTGCTTACCTCTGCCAAACAATCCTAGCAGGGGTTTATGATCTGTTCTAGCAAGAAATTTCCTCCCCAGCAGAAAATACCTCAGTTTTTTTACAGCTTATACCAAAGCTAAGGCTTCTTTATCTAACTGAGAATAATTCTGTTCCGCAGGAGATAATTTCTTGCTAGCAAAATATGCTACTTTATCCTGACCATCTACTTCCTGTAATAATACACAACCCACTCCTACTGGGGAAGCATCTACCTCCAGTTTTAACGGGAGTCTACCTGTAAAATTAGTGAGCACTGGAGAATTGATCAATTCCTGCTTAATATTCCTGAATGCATTTTCCTCTCTTGCTGCCCACTTAAATCAAGCCCCTTTTTTCAACAATTCATACAAGGGTGCTAATTTTGTTGAAAAGTTCTTCACGAACTTACAAAAATATGTAACCATCCCAACAAAAGACTAAACTTCCCCAAATGATGTTGGGGCTGGGGCATCTATTATAGCAGCTACATTTTTGTGAGAAGGAGTAAAGCCCTTACCTGAAATATGGTACCCCAGATATTCAATGGCCTTGGTCTTCAACGTTGTTTTTCCCTTATTAATCTTCACATTGTGCTTTTGCAAAAGATTCAAAACTTGTTCTAATCTAGCATCATGCACTTCCTCATTCTCCCCACATACAATAATGTCATCTAAAAACTAGCCACACCTTCAATGTTAACTAACAACTGGGACATGAATCTCTGAAAAATTGCTGGAGACGAGGAGAGTCCAAAAGGAAGTCTTTTATACTTAAATAACCCCTTGTGGGTATTAATCACTAACAATTTCTGGCTCTCCTCTACAGGAATTTGCAAGTAAGCATCTTTCAGGTCAATCTTAGAAAAAATTGCTCCCTTGCAGACCACTGACAACAACTCATCTATCTTAGGTAAAGGGTGTATGCAGTGTATGCGGTTGTTCAGTTCTTTGAAGTCTGCACAGATTCTCAAGGATTTCCGATCTGCCTTCAACACTGGTACAATTGGGGCTGCCCACTCACTATGTGTAATTGGCTCTAAGATGCCTTCTGCCACATGCTTTTCCAGGGCTGATTCTACCAATTGCTTGTAATGAAACGGCACTGTTCTTGCCTTGAAAAATTTAGGTGAAGCCCCACTTTTCAGGTGAATTTTTGCCACCATGCTATTAATTGGCTTATCTGCCCCACTGAATATTTGTCTAACATTTGTTCGGCACTTTTAATTGTTTTAACTATCGACAATTCATCTAGGCCCGCCAAGAAAATTCCCACTTTTTCCATGAGATCCTTACCACATAGGCTAGGATTATGTGAATCCACTACATAAAAATCCTGGACAATTTCTTTTCCATTATAACCTACTTTTGCCGACACCTTGCCATAGACCTTAATCGGTACATTATCATAAGCACTTAAAGATTTTTTACCTGGTTTTACATTCAATTGCAAGGTATCTGCCCAATCTCTAGACAATGTTGACACTGCAGCACCAGTGTCCAGTTCCAAGAGAACTAACTTCCCATTAATTACAAAATTCACCACTTGTGACTTCACTGAACATACCTTTCTTTCACCGAATATAGTCGGTTTTCCTCACCTGCAGCTTCTTCAGACTGGTTACCTTCCTCTACTGCCTTGGCCACAGTACCACTACCTCTTCTTCCTGCATTCCCTGGTCGTCTCCTCTCCCAGGCCTTGTTGTTTGTGTTCAGATATTCCCTACACACTCTCTGCAAGTGTCCCTCCTTGTTACAAAAGTTGCATATATAGGCACGAAACTTGCACTTGCTACTTATGTGCTTGTATCCACAGTGTGTACATCTGGTCTGGCCCTGTACGACCATAATTTCCTGAGAAGAAGTCTTACTTCCAAAAGCCCTTTCCAGGTTCAATATCTTCTCGAGCACTGTCCATGAAGTCATCGATTGTAGATCCAAATTTTCTGCCACCAGGTTAGGGAAATAATTCTCCTTTTCCACTGCCCATGAACAACTGGTCCCTAAGCCTGCCGTCCAACTGTGCTCCGAAGTTGCAGTGGTTAGCCAAAGCCTTCAATTCCGCAAATAAATCCTGTACGGATTCCTGCTGCTTTTTCGTCCTCCTCTGGAAATCCATCAAACTCCTGTGATATGATGGTTTCACCACATACTGACGTTTAAGCAAAGCAATCAAGTCTACATAGGTCTTCGTGTGAGGTAGCTCAGGTGCACACAAATTTCCGAGAACACTATATGCTTCAGAACCCAGTGAAACTAAGAGTACCGCTTTCTTGGTGGCGTCCTCCTTAATCTCCCGGTACTGAAAGTTTGCTTCCAGCAGGCTGAGCCACCGGTCCAACGAGATCTTGGCAGTGTTTAACGGCTCGATTGACATGGTAGCCATGGCCACGGTGTAGTACACTCCACTGTTATATGCGAAGCGTCCACTCGTCCACACGACGTACCCTGCACTGTCTTGATCCTCACACCACGTCTCGTACCCAGGCTCTCTGCCAGCGATGTTTAATTCTCGTCGCCACTGTTATGGTTTTGGTCAGACAATCTTCGTCCCACATGGTTTTATTCTCCGCCAGTAACAACAACAAAAACATTATCAGGTACATGAAATATTATTAACAAGATCATAAACAAAAGAGCATCTGCTCCAAACATGCTACCTCCAACATCTGTAGTACTCAATCCCAACAGGAAGTAAACCAGGGGCCTTGGAAGAGTTTAAAATTACGAGAGAGGAGGTCAAGAGACACCTGCTGGACCTGGATGTTAGAAAGGCTGTTGGTCCAGACGGGATCTCGCCATGGGTACTGAAAGAGTGTGCAGAGGCACTTTGCTTGCCACTCTCCATAGTGTATAGTAGGTCACTGGAGACGGGAGACCTACCAGAAATATGGAAGACAGCGAATGTGGTCCCAATATTCAAAAAGGGCGACAGGCAAGAGGCAATGAACTACAGGCCAGTGTCCTTAACTTGTATACCATGCAAGGTGATGGAGAAGATCGTGAGAAAAAACCTGGTAGCACACCTGGAGAGAAGGGACTTCGTGACAAATCGACAGCATGGGTTCAGGAAGGGTAAATCTTGCCTGACTGGATTAATAGAATTCTATGACCAGGTAAAACAGATTAAGCAAGAAAGAGAGGGCTGGGCGGACTGCATTTTCTTGGATTGTCGGAAAGCCTTTGACACAGTACCGCATAAGAGGCTGGTACATAAGCTGGAGAGACAGGCAGGTGTAGCTGGTAAGGTGCTCCAGTGGATAAGGGAGTACCTAAGCAATAGGAAGCAGAGAGTTACGGTGAGGGGTGAGACCTCCGATTGGCGTGAAGTCCCCAGTGGAGTCCCACAGGGCTCTGTACTCGGTCCTATCTTGTTTCTGATATATGTAAATGATCTCCCGGAGGGTACAGATTCATTTCTCTACATGTTTGCGGACGATGCCATAATTATGAGAAGGATTAGGACAGAAGAGGACTGTTTGAGGCTTCAAGAAGACCTAGACAAACTGCAGGAATGGTCGAACAAGTGGTTGTTAGAGTTTAACCCAACCAAATGTAATATAATGAAGATAGGTGCAGGGAGCAGGAGGCCAAATACAAGGTATTATCTGGGAGAGGAAATTCTTCAGGAGTCAGAGAAAGAAAAAGACTTGGGAGTTGATATCACGCCAGACCTGTCTCCTGCAGCACATATCAAGAGGATAATATCAGCGGCATATGCCAGGCTGGCCAACAAACGAACGGCATTCAGAAATTTGTGTAAAGAATCATTCAGAACTTTGTATACCACATGTCAGGCCAATCCTGGAGTATGCAGCCCCAGCATGGAGTCCATATCTAGTCAAGGATAAGACTAAACTGGAAAAGGTTCAAAAATTTGCCACCAGACTTGTGCCCGAGCTGAGAGGTATGAGCTACGAGGAGAGACTACGGGAATTAAACCTCACTTCGCTGGAAGACAGAGGAGTTAGGGGGGACATGATCACCACATTCAAGATTCTGAAGGGAATTGATAGGGTAGATAAAGACAGGCTATTTAACACAAGGGGCACACGCACAAGGGGACACAGGTGGAAACTGAGCGCCCAAATGAGCCACAGAGATATTAGAAAGAACTTTTTTAGTGTCAGAGTGGTTGACAAATGGAATGCATTAGGAAGTGATGTGGTGGAGGCTGACTCCATACACAGTTTCAAGTGTAGATATGATAGAGCCCAATAGGCTCAGAAATCTGTACACCTGTTAATTGACGGTTGAGAGGCGGGACCAAAGAGCCAGAGCTCAACCCACGCAAGCACAACTAGGTGAGTACACACACACACACACATACAAACATGTACATCTGCCCTCAACACACCAAGTCCTCCCTTAACTGACAAAGACGTAGATAAGGGTGAAAATCTCATGCACCCTATGCCTCCCTTCACCTCTAAGGTGCTAGTAGAGACAATAGGGCAGAACACCTGACCTCGAATTGAGGCTTAGAGATAATAATCACCAAATACACACAGGGTGCTTACTCATATATACAGCTGGCTCTCGCATACACTCCTCCTATACATACACACTGTCTGTAGGTGGCCACATCCTCAAGGTGGTGAACTAGACTAGGGGTAGCCCAGCGCGGTGTCTCGCCTGGCTTAGTACGTTTGGTATACACCCTCACTTGGACGGCTTCGTACCTGGCTATCAGGACGAAGCATTGCGTTCGTCAAAATGGCGCCAAAACACTATTGAGCGTCTCTGTGTACCGAGATTCCCATGATTTTTTTTTTTGAAAACTGCCCTGAACACTGGCAAGATATCCCCAGATCACTGCACTACAACAAGTCACTAGCAGGAGATCAGATAGTCTGATTGATAACTGAGATGGGGACTTACGACGCAGTCTGTTGCACTCTGCTCATATGGTTTTTTATTACCCACTTGTTACAATGTGATTACTACCCTTCCTCACTATCACAAGCAGATACGACGAGTTCCCGGATTCTGCTCATTCCCATGGACTCCTGTCATCGTTGGTGGATACTGGAGATGTACTTGGAGCCTCTAGAAGCAGTACTGTAGTTTCACTTGGCTGGCCGACCTGTGAAACCACGTCATACTAGGCTAGAGGCTGGTGCAGAATGGCGTCTCGATGCTGGGCAGCAAGAAGTGCCGGCTTCTCGGTCCTCCTCAAACGAACCAATAAAAGAAATACATACAGCGGCCTACCTCCTTGGCCAATCATAGGTTAGCTTGCTTTGGCTCGCAGGGAGGCCTCCAAGATGGCCGCTTGTGTTGCTATAGTGACGGAGCGGGTGGCGGTGGGCTGCCTCATGGCTTCCCGCCCACTCCCTCCTCTCGCCTCAGTCTCCTCAACTCTTTACAAATAATGTTGCTACTTGCTCTAACTGTTTCTACAATTGCGCTACAATGGCCAATGTAGCATATTAGGAATGCTGATGACCTAGGCTCTCCAGTGAACCTATACACGGGATGTTTCGGGTACGGGTAGCCAAATCTAGTCTGGGTGCACGGCCATTCACGTGCTCCAGTGCACCGTGAGCGTCACGTGCACATACACCAGTAGAAGGTTTAGATGGTGCCAACCATTCTCTCACAGCCCTGAGAATCTTGAGGGACAACTGGAGCAGCTGGTTGCGGTCGAGCAGTTTGGGTACGTGTCGTCACCATGACTGGCTGGGAGGTGTCCTCAGAATCGTTGGTCGGTTGGACCTCCTCTGCAATGTGTTTCATAACAGGGTTTTCCATGGAAGAGTCACATACCTGTGGTTTGTCACTGATGATGAGCTTCGTGGGTTCTTGATCTTCTGCCAAGTCGTTGCCCAGGAGAAGTTGAATTCCTGGCATGCAGAAAGATGGCCACTTGGACTCCCTGATGGCGACTTGGACTTCACCACAAACGAACAAACAATCCAGGTGGACTAGCGAGTCTGTATGGAGTGGTTGCAGTGAGGTCAGTGCTGAGGACAGCT
This sequence comes from Procambarus clarkii, assembly GCF_040958095.1. Lineage (NCBI taxonomy): Eukaryota > Metazoa > Arthropoda > Malacostraca > Decapoda > Cambaridae > Procambarus > Procambarus clarkii. Next base: position 4,664,480 of record NW_027189131.1, read on the forward strand.
TCTGCGGTGTAGGTGATGTTGGGTGCAACTGCTTTGAGGAGAATTGATTGTAGAGCAGCTGTATCGTTCAAGATGTTCACTTGGATCCTTCCCTCCGAATCTCTACTGCTGAAAGAGACAGTTCAAGGGGTATCGGTGTCTGTGGAAGAGAGAAAGATCAGAGGATGGAATATGGATATTCATTACAGGCTTATGAGGTTTAGGAGGAGGTAGTTTTGGTTTGTGGATCTTACTGCTGGACTTACAGTAAGGATTGGTACACTTTTCTATGGTATGCCATACACTTAACAATACCTGCAGTAAAGCGAGTATTTCACATCACCAGTATCCACTTTAGCAGGACTGGACCAAGATGACTTACTGGGAGGTGTGTCTGATGACGATCGGTGAATTATGCTGTAGGTGTCAGCCAGTTGCACACACGTAGTAAGATTGGTCTCTCCTTTGTCTGAAATGTAGAGACGGAAATTCCATCAAGATGATGTTGAGGAGATCTGCAAAGGTGGTGATTTGGGCTGATTCCTGCCACTTCATTAGATATCTTGTCTTATTTTGAGCAAATTCTAAATAAGTAGTAGCACTAGATTTGATGTAGTCTCTATATCTACGTCTGTAACTTTCTACTGATCGAAGGTAGGCATCAAACACTGCCTGTTTCACCATATGATAGTCTCTGTAGCCAGAGAACTGAGAGTCAAGGCAGCTCTACCTGTCAAATGAGATTTGAGAAGTATCGACCACTGATCCTGAGGCCAAATGAGTTGGTTAGCTAGAGCCTCAAATGAAGTAAAGAATGCGTCCACCTCAGTTTCTACAAGAGGCTTCATTAAGGGGGTCTAATTGTGGGACATTTGGGGCTTGAATCTAATTATTTAAATATTAATATAGTAAAATAAATTACGAAGGACCACCCGCTTTTATAGTAAAGAGGGAAACTGAGAAATTATGATCATTTGATAATTCCTAGATGAACCAGTAACTATGGATAAAATACTAGAGAATATGATCATAGAAATAATTAATGGGCTGTATAATTAAATGAATCAAACCTCAAACACCTACATTGGGGGGTTATTACTGGAACTCAGTACGTCCAAGAACTAGTGTGGTTCGTTCACTAATCCAAGATATAATAATCTAATCCTATGAATAATTGCGAAATCATTGTCATTATCACTAATGAGAACATCGATTATGAATATAATAATGATAATCATAATAAACACATGTCAATCCAATAAACAGAGTTCTGCATGTAAATGATTCCAGATAATGAATTAGAGGAATACAAAGGAATCTTAGCTTAATGACGATTCCGTAAAGTGAGTCACGACGCTTCCTCTGATTCTCCTGGGCTCGGCATGGAACACTAGGAGTCGATTAACATGGGAGAGGGCAGCTAGGAGAATTCTTCTCACATGCTGCAAAATAAATATTTACAGTAGCAACTAATTAAACTACTGGGTTTCTATGTTCAATAAATTAATAATAATAGTGGGTGAAGGATAATGACCTGTGATTTGTTGTTGTTATATGTCGTCACGACAAACTACCCAGCTATAATTCTACACCCTATCAGATGCATCAAATAAGGATAAGATACTTAGGTAATATGGGCACTGTGTAAGTTTAAGTTTGCCGAAATTCGCGTCCCAGGCTCTGGCTTAGCCTATCCTGGATAATGACGCGCTTCACTGGCCGGTCACGTGGAGTCACAAAGAACCAAATTTAATAGGTTCCTTGTATGACACTGACACCAGGTGAAGATATTGTCTGCAAGGCTCTTCACGCCTCACAGTGGCGACTTTCTTCGGGAGAATGGATAGCGTTTACCCTGATGGCTGGGTAATGGCGTCTCCTCGTGAGCACTACGTGAACAGGTCCGCTCGGGAGCGTCTCAACACGTGCACTGGCGTCCTCTCCCTCCCCGCGTCTCGCGTTCATTAACCAAGTTATTATTATGGATAATAACACATTTGTGCTGTGATAATAACACAGCACAACCGCATTTCTCGCGGTTGTGCTTGAAATGCTCGAGTCAGGACGGGTTTATTATTTGGAAGAGTTAAATATTATTATTTGCCAGTTCAGTGAGAGTAAATAGATAATGGAGAAGAATTAATGTCTCTCCATGGCATTCACGCGTGACGTTAATTTTTATTACTAGATAACTGCTATGACTTTAACGCTCTATTCGGCTTTAGTTGGAGGTCAATTTATCTGTAATTAATTATCACACAGAACACTGTTTGTTATAGAGAATCGAATTCAATTCTCAGGCACATTGGATATAAATGTGTTTATTACAATGTAATCTGACGCAATACTGGCGTCGGGTGACGTAAGAATTCTAGCCTATTGTACAGATGTAATTATTAGTACATGTGAATTCTACGTTGGGTTAATTTTACTTACTACAATGATTAGTAGAATTAGTAATAATTAATGAGAATACAACAGTGTTGTATTCGGTGTTGGAAATTTCCAACACTAATCACGGAAAATAAAAAATGTTCCGATTTTTTTGAAAATTTAATCATGGAATGGTTATAGAAGGGGCTGCAACTGGTCCAAGTTTCAGCATCACACTCTAAATAGAAATGGAGAAAAAAATACAGAACGTATTATGCAACGAATTTTCAACATTTTCAAAAAATTTCAGGGAACACATGTGTCAACTAAAATCATTTCTATAACACTCAGATATCACATTAGCATGTAATAAAGGATTTCAAATAGGGGTTTTAGCCAAAAAACGTTTAGTGCAATAATACAATTATTCAAAGTCCCCCTTCCAAAAATATGCAATATATGATGGTAAATAATATTTATAAAATCAATAAATAGACTTTGGGCTACAATGTTATTTGACATTGTAGAAGCAGAAACTCTACATATAAAGTGTGATTTGCATGTAAATTGATTAATAAATGAAACCTGTGAAACACCTTGAAGTTGTAAATTACTTACCTGAGTAAAATAAGATCAAAGTTTGGCCACCTGTAGCCGAGCTTGACGTCGACCAATTTCGTTCATAATTGGCACCCTTGCAGATAGGCATCCGTTCAGCAAGGTGTGTAAGTTCCATGCATATCCCCTGATAACAAGCGGAAAAAAAAATTGGGGAAAAAAAAATGCATATATATATATATATATATATATATATATATATATATATATATATATATATATATATATATATATATATATATATATATATAACTGAAAACTCACATCCCAGGCTTGTTCTCAACTCACTTTTCAGGCTTGAAAAAGGCTTTTCAGGCTTGAAGGCTTGAAGGCTTTTCAGGCTTTTCAGGAAAAACTCACTTTTCAGGCTTGTTCGCATATATATATATATATATATATATATATATATTATATATATATATAATATATATGTATTTATATTATATATATATATATATATATATATATATATATATATGCCTGCACATATATATTACAATTATTTATTACAAAAATATCCAATTATAACACTAAAACATACTAACCCATTGTAATTGGTCCAAATTGTGGGTCCTCAAGGTGGCACTACAATGGGCACTAGTAGGCACTTGCACTAAACGCTTTTTGGCTAAAACCCCTATTTGAAATCCTTTATTACATGCTAATGTGATATCTGAGTGTTATAAAAATGATTTTAGCTGACATGTGTTCCCTGAAATTTTTTGAAAATGTTGAAAATTCGTTGCATAATACGTTCTGTATTTTTTTTTCTCCATTTCTATTTAGGGTGTGATGCTGAAACTTGGACCAGTTGCAGCCCCTTCTAAACCATTCCATGATTAAATTTTCAAAAAAATCGGAATTTTTTTTTATGTCCCGTGATTAGACCCCCTTAACTTAATGGCGTGAGAAACCTTGAAACATACTGAGAGTTTAGCTTCTGCTTCCTGGCGCTGAGTGACGGGCAGTTTCAAGGTCAAACTCTTTACGTCGGAGCTCTAGTCTCTCTTGGTTACGGTCACGTTGTAGAACAGCTTGTTCTCTCTCACGTTCACGTTCCAAAGCAGCTCGTTGTTTAGCGATTTGGAGTTGAAGTTCAAGTTGTTCTTTCTGAAGGGCAGCTTCCCGTTTTCTTACCTGAAGAGCTTGCTTCTGACGTTCGCGTTCTATGTTGGCTAACTCGATCGTCAACTTCATGGCTGCCAGGGCAGTCTTATCTGCAATTAGATGTTGTTTGTGCTCCGCCGATGTGATTCGATCGTTGATGACGAGGAAATCTAAAATTAGATTATGGAGATCAGTTTCAGTGGCTCCATGAGGAGAAGTGATATGATACTCTGCAACGAGCGTCAGCAGTTCCGACTTGGTAGCGCCGATGAGGTTGCCCACTTCATCCTCTGGGTTCTGATGGAATGCGGCGAGTTGATGTTTGTTGTTATTATCAACAAGTGAACCAATGTACGAGTTGTTAGACTGGCAAGATAACGTGTCAAGTCTGGCAACTTTAAACTATCCTGTGTGGAATTATAATGGTTATAAGGTAAGGTTACATGAATTAAATGGATTAATTATTAAATCATAAATGGTGAAACAAAATGTTTCAAGTAGTACAAAGGAATGTAGAGACTTCTATACCCGGTACTCTATTAATGACGAGGATAAGGGCAAGAGGTGTCCTACTAAGACTAGATAATACTTAAAGAGTTATCATTCTTTGTGCTCTGGAAAAGAATGCGAAACTCCCTACCTGGGTAAGGGTCCATGAGTTAGTTTTCTAAACTTTGTTCAATGTCATCAAATCTTTTTTGACTAGTTGTATATGAAAAGGGCTGCAATTGTTCCAGGTTTCAGTACTTCAGCCTAAATAGAAAAGGAGATTTAATTTTTTTATCGAATATTACACAATTTCAGTAAGTTCCTACAACCACAAGTTTCAAATATAACCATTCTGTGACACCTTTCTTGGCATCCCCAGCGGGATCCGAACCCGCGGCCTCTGGATTAGAAGGATCAGTCTACCCAAGGCAGCCGTCTTGTCTCCAAGTATTTGCTGCAGCTGCTGTGAGTAGCCCCCCGGATGAACACTGTGGTGTTAGCCTGCCTGTGAAGTGGCAGTTGAGGGATTGTCATACCCGGGACTGAAAGGTGGAGACGCTTAACCACTGGGGTGTTGTGGAAAGGAGAGTGACCTGTGGGATCACACGAGGCTCCTGACTAGGGCTCGCCACCTTAGTATCGATCGTGGAGTGGCCTAACCAGCGTTGCTGATTGGAACCTGCCAGCTACGGGCTGGATTTGTGGTTGACGGCCTCCACGACGGTGCCCCCAGTGGAACTGTGATTTGGCTGGCCTGTGGCCAGGGTAGACTCAAGAGAATCGAAGGATTCATCGTACGGCCACAAGAGGATTAAGAGCTTAGCCTTGTTGAGCACCGTGAACGTCCAGCGTCTTCAGAGGAAGACTACGTTGTGTATAATAGTGTTTAACCCCCCCCCCCCCTTTGTGTAACCTTTTATATATTATTTATGGTGACGGTAATAATTATATTATTAAGTTTTTGCCTTTATTTCCCTTCCCCTTTGATTTACTTGCGTTACAGATCACATCCCTTGAAAGCCACTACTAGCTTGGGGCCGGATACCCTACCTCTAACAACATCAGAGAAAGAACCCGGTTGCGACCCGAGAGGGCCGTAACAGACACATTAGCATATATATAAAGGATCTTATGCCACAGATTTTCCATAATAAGTTTAGTTTTACTAATACAAATAGTCAAAGTTCCCCCAAAACATTATGCAAATATATGTTTATTGCTATTATAAAATCAATAAATGAACTTTGGTAAAAACTCTGGCATAAAATTTTAGAGATATGTTACAATATCTAATATGTTAATATCAATATGTATACTAAATATGTTACAATTCCATTTCATTGTTTCAGGTTGCGTTGATAAGTTGAATTTTCATTGATTTCGATTATTTTCATTTTGATTTAAATCAAAATTAAAATAAATAAATAATTATTTTGTGTGACATTACATTTGAATTGAGCTGTGTTGTTTACCACCATTCATTTCATGAGTCAACCCGTTCTCGCACTTGCTTATAGTCAATATTGGCTTATTTAATAAGTGCCTATGTGACATACTAATTGATTGTGAATATTTTAGTTTACCTTGAAAAGCTTCATAGAAAACACCGACCTCACCTAACCTTTTTAGTATGTTAAGATAAGCATCTTATTGCTTCTTAATTACAATTATTACTTAACCAATACCGTTGACAGGTTAAGTAATAATTGTAAATAAGAAGCAATAAGATGCTTATCTTAACATACTAAGAAGGGTCGGTGTTTTTTATGAAGCTATTCAAGGTAAACTAAAATATTCACATTAAATTAGTATGTCACATATGCACTTATTAAATAAGCCAATATTGACTATAAGCAAGTGCGAGAACGGGTTGCATGAGTATATGTATAGATGCCACCTTCTGTGTTGGTTTGCGGTCTTGAAGTGGGTAGATTGTAATTATGTTAATTGGCTGTTGATTGCTGGTGATGACTTTTTGATGTGTAGGGCCTGGATGATGTCAAGTCTCCTGCTGTCGTTGTATCTATCGATAATTTCTGTGTTGCTTGTTAAGATTTCTCTAGTGATAGTCTGGTTGTGTGAGGAGATTATATGCTCCTTGATGGAGTCCTGTTGTTTGTGCATTGTTAATCACCTAAAAAAAGACGTTGTTGTCTTGCCTATATACTGAGATCTTTGGGGCTGACAGTCCCCAAGTGGGCATGTGAATGCCTTCACATTTAGTACTAGAAAAGATTTTGAATCTGGAAAGGGCATTTGGAGGTAAGAAAACTACTACTCAAGAAATTATGGGCTTACAAGGCCAGACAAGATTTAAACACTGTGGGTACAATCACAGTAGTAGTAGCAACTGCAAGTTTAAGGACTACATATCAACTTTTGTGACAAGTGAGGGAAGTGTGTAGAGAATACCTGAACAGAAATAGCAAGGACTTAGAGAGCAGACGACCGGGGAATGCAGGAAGAACAGGTAATGGTACTGTGGTTAAGGCAGTAGAGAAAGATAACCGTCTGAAGAAGCTGCAGGTGAGGAAAGCAGTCTATATTCGGTGACAGAAAAGATATGTTCGGTAAAGTCATAGGTGGTGTATTTTGTAATTAACGAGAAGTTAGTTCCCTTTGACCTGGACACTTGTGCTGCAGTGTCAACATTGTCTAGAGACGGGGCAGATACCTTGCAACTGAATGTAAAATTCGGTAGAAAATCATTAAGTGTATACGATAATGTACCGATTAGGATCTATGGCAAGGTGTCAGCAAAAATAGGCTATAATAGCAAGGAAATTGTCCAGGATTTTTATGTAAGGGATTCACATAATCCTAGCCTATGTTGTAAGGATCTCATGGAAAAGGTGTGAATTTTCTTGGCGTGCCTAGGTGAATTGGCGATAGTTAAAACAATTGAAAGTTCCAAAGATATGTTGGAAAAATATTCAGTGGGGCAGGTAAGCCAATTAATAGCATGGTGGCAAAATTCACCTAAAAAGTAGGGCTTCACCTTAATTTTTCAATGCAAGACCAGTTACGTTCCAGTACAAGCAACTGGTAGATTCAGCCCCGGAAAGGCATGTTGTAGAAGGCATCTTAGAGCCAATTGCACACAGTAAATGGGCAGCTCCAATTGTACCAGTGTTGAAGGCAGGCCGGAAATTCTGGAGAATCTGTGCAAATTTTAAAGAACTAAATACTCGCATTCATAGTGAGAGTTGCCCTTTTCCAAAGATAGATGAGTTGTTGTCAGTGGTCTGCATGGGGGCAATATTTTCTAAGATTGACCTGAAAGATGCCTACTTGCAAATGCATTTAGCAGAAGAGAACAAGAAATTGTTAGTGATTAATACCCATAAGGGGTTATTTTAGGTATAAAGTACTTCCTTTTGGACTCTCTTCGTCTCCAGCAATTTTTCAGAGACTTATGTCCCAAATGTTTTTAAACATTGAGGGGATGGCTAGCTTTTTAGATGACATGTGAGAAGAATGTGGGGAGAATGAGAAAGTACATAATACAAGATTAGAAAAGGTTCTGAATCTTCTGCAAGAGCACAATGTGAAGATTAATAAGGGTAAAATAACAATGAAGACCAAGGCCATTGAATACTTAGAGTACCATATTCAGGAAGTGCTTTACTCCTCACAAAATTTGTAGCTGCTATAGTACATGCTTCGTACTATAGCAGTACTTTGTACTTTGCCTTTCTATTGGATAATTTCAGCAACATGGAGAGGGGGGACCTGCTGCATGGGTAACAGCTTCTCTTCCATATCTACCTACCCAGGCTTTGCGCCCTGGAGAGGACACTCCAGCTTCGCCTCACAGCGTCGAACCAACACGGGAAGCAATAGTCTACCGGTTTTAAGTCTTCTGCTCGATTGGCGAAGAGTGTGACGCCAGGGGTTGCTTCTGACGGTGGGAGGGGTCATCGCGCCCCCAACCCGTTCTCGCAAATTTAATAAGTCAATATTGACTTATTAAATATGTGCATAGGTGACATACTTAACATAATAGATACCCTTAAAAAGATTCATAGAAAACACCGACCTTACCTATCCTTGTTAGTATCTTAAGATGAGCATCTTATAGCTTCGTAATTACAATTATTACCTAACCTATAATAGGTATACGTTAAGTAACAATTGTAATTACGAAGCAATAAGATACTTATCTTAAGATACTAACAAGGTTAGGTAAGGTCGGTGTTTTCTATGAATCTTTTTAAGGGTATCTATTATGTTTAGTATATCACCTATGCACGTAGTTAATAAGTCAATATTGACTTTACGAATTTGCGAGAACGGGTTGCGCGCCCCACTGGGCAGCTACTGCCCGCCTCAAGCTGGGCAAACCCCAGCCAATAAGGTGTTGCCTCGCCACGGTCCGTTAACCTCACTGGGTGCGTGGGGTTTAGGGTGAAAACCGACAAGCGGCCCGACAACTTTGCACCAAGCAATACCAAGCCAAAGAAGAAAATATCAACTGCCCTAAAGCTGGGCACATGGAACGTCAAGACACTGACACCAGGTTTCTCTGACGACCTGCAAGAAATCAATGACGCCCGAAAAACAGCAATCATCGATAGGGAGCTGAGCAAGCTGCAGATGGACATTGTTGCTCTCCAAGAGACCAGGCTCCCAGGATCAGGATTTGTGAGAGAGAGGACCTTCTCTTTCTTCTGGCAAAGAAAACCTCCAGATGAGACCAGAGAACATGGTGTGGGATATGCCGTCAGGAATGCACTGTTGGGACACATTATGCCACCGATGGGGGAAACTGAACGAATTCTGTCTCTGCAACTGCACTCCCAAACAGGACCAGTCAATGTAATTAGTACATATGCACCAACCCTGACTTCTGCAGCAGAGGCAAAGGAAAAATTCTACGATGACCTCAACAGAGTCATAGCGAGAATCCCTGTAAAGGAGCCACTGTTCATCCTCGGCGACTTTAACGCCAGAGTGGGTGCCGATCACAACATTTGGCCCACTTGTCTGGGTCAATTTGGCATAGGGAGGATGAATGAGAATGGGCAACGTCTACTAGAACTCTGCTGCCTTCATGGTCTTTGTGTCACCAACACGTTCTTCGGCACAAAGCCTCAACACCGAGTATCTTGGAGACACCCCAGATCCAAGCACTGGCACCAACTTGACCTGATTCTTACCAGGCGTGCAAGTCTACCTAGCGTCAAGATTATGCGTAGCTACCAGAGTGCTGTCCGTGACACCGACCACTCCCTGGTATGTAGCAGGGTCAAGATGCAACCAAAGAAGATTCATCACTCGAAAAAGGCGGGCAGACCTCGCATCGACACCACCAAGACCCGCAACTAGGACAAGGTGGAAGATTTTGCACACGTGCTCAAGGAAGCTCTCCCTGGCCCAGCCGAGGTCACTGCCTGTAAAAGATGGGAGCACTTCAGAGACGCTGTGTTCAACGCTGCCATTTCCACCTTTGACAAGAAGACCAGCAGGTCGGCAGACTGGTTCGAGGCTCACTCGGAAGAGATGACACCTGTCATCGAAGAGAAGAGAAACGCCTTGGCAGCCTACAAAGCCTGCCCAAGTCAGCGCAACTTACAGATCCTTCGGGCCGTCCGCTGCAAAGTGCAGCAGAGCGCCAGGCGATGTGCCAACAACTATTAGCTCCAACTCTGCTCCCAGATACAGATTGCAGCGGATACAGGCAATGTATGATGGCATCAAGCAGGCCCTCGGCCCAATTCAGAGGAAGACCGCTCCTCTGAAATATGCCACTTGCGAGGTGATTCAGGACCAGACACTGCAGCTGAAGCGCTGGGTCGAGCACTACTCTGAGCTATACGCCAGGGACAATGTGGTCACCGAAGACGCCCTGAGCGCCATTGAGTGTCTGCCTGTGTTAATGGAGCTCGACAGTGAACCGACCCTGGAAGAACTCAGCGATGCCCTAGACTCCCTTGCTTCTGGTAAAGCTCCTGGCAAAGATGGCATTCCTTCTTGAGACCTTGAAGTGCTGCAGAGGTAGCCTGCTCATGGAGCTGCATGAAATTCTCTGCCTCTGCTGGGAAGGAGGAGAGGTGCCACAGGACATGAGGGATGCCAACATCGTCACGCTGTATAAAGGTGACAGGGGGAGACTGCAACAACTACCGTGGAATCTCCCTCCTCAGTATCGTCGGAAAGCTGTTTGCTCGAGTCGCATTGAAGAGGCTCCAAGTACTTGCAGAGAGAGTCTATCCAGAATCACAATGCGGATTCAGAGTTGGCAGGTCCACCATCGACATGGTCTTTTCCCTCAGACAACTGCAGGAGAAATGCAGGGAACAGAAGCAGCCACTCTTCGTAGCCTTCATAGATCTGACGAAGGCCTTCGACCTCGTCAGCAGGGATGGCCTGTTCAAGATCCTCCCCAAGATCGGATGTCCACCCAGGCTCCTCAGCATCATCAGATCTTTCCATGAGAACATGAGGGGCACCGTGGGCTTTGATGGCCTAACATCAGACGCCTTTGACATCCAAAGTGGAGTAAAGCAGGGCTGCGTACTGGCTCCAACCCTATTCAGGATTTTCTTCGCAGTTATGCTGCGACACGCCTTCGGATCTGTCACGGAAGGTATTTACCTTCGGACCAGACCGGATCAAAACCTCTTTAACCTCGTCAGGCTGAGAGCCAAGACGAAGGTTCGGCTGAGGTGTCTGCGCGACTTCCTTTTTGCCGACGACGCAGCAGTCACTGCCCACTCAGCTGAAGACCTCCAACGGCTCATAACCCGCTTCAGCGAAGCCTCTCAGGCTTTCGGACTCCTGGTTGATACCTGGTTGATGGGGTTCTGGGAGTTCTTCTACTCCCCAAGCCCGGCCCGAGGCCAGGCTTGACTTGTGAGAGTTTGGTCCACCAGGCTGTTGCTTGGAGTGGCCCGCAGGCCCACATACCCACCACAGCCCGGTTGGTCCGGCACTCCTTGGAGGAATAAATCTAGTTTCCTCTTGAAAATGTCCATGGTTGTTCCGGCAATATTTCTTATGCTTGCTGGGAGGACGTTGAACAACCGCGGACAGAGAACAGACTCACCATCAGTCTGAAGAAAACACAAGTCATGGGACAAGGAGTGGACTCCCCACCTGACATCGGCATCTCTGATTCCAAACTGGAAATCGTTCACGACTTCGTGTACCTGGGCTTCAAAATCTCTGACTCCCTCTCTCTCTTGATATGGAGCTAAACAAACGCATCAGTAAGGCATCTACTACCATGTCCAGACTGACAAAGAGAGTGTGGGCCAACAATAGGCTAACTGAGTATACTAAGATTCAGGTTTACAGAGCCTGTGTCCTGAGCACTCTCCTTTATGGCAGTGAGTCTTGGACACTCCGCGCCCGTCAGGAAAGACAGCTGAATGCCTACCATATGTGCTGCCTTCGACACATCTTGGACATCATCTGGCAGGACAAGGTGACAAACAACAACGTCTTGGGGAGAGCAAGAATCACTAGCATGTACACAATGCTGAAACAGAGACGAATGCGCTGGCTCGGGCACGTTGTGCGAATGGGCGACGGCAGGATCCCCAAGGATCTCCTGTACCGAGAGCTGATGCAGGGAAAGCGTCCAGTAGGCAAGCCCCAGCTATGGTACAAAGACGTGTGCAAGAGGGACCTGAAAGCCATGGACGTCGATCTTGCTATATGGGAGACACTGGCTGCAGACCGTTCAGCCTGGAGGTAGTCTGTTCAAAGAGGTCTCTCCAAGTTCGAGGAGTCACTTGCCAAGGAATCGGAGGCAAAGAGACAGAGAAGGAAAGCCGGTAGCCAGGAAGACAGACCAGAATCGGACTTCGTTTGTGCTCGGTGTGGGATGGACTGCCACTCTCGGATTGACCTCATCAGTCACACAAGACGCTGCACCAGGATTGACAACTAGCAACTCCATAGTCTCCCGAGACTGAAGGATGTCTACTATAGTACATGCTCCAGCCCCCAACATCATTAGGGAAGGACAGTTTTTTGTAGGGAGGGTAACATATTTTTATAAGTTCGTGAAGAACTTTTCGACAAAATTAGCACCCTTGTATGAATAGTTGAAAAAAGGGGGGGCTAGATTTAGGTGGGCAGCCAGAGAGGAGACTACCTTCAGGAAGATTAAGCAGGAATTGATAAATTCTCCAGTGATCACTAATTTTACTGGTAAACAGCCTTTAAACCTGGAGATAGATGCTTACTCAGTAAGAGTTGGTTGTGTATTATTATTACAGGAAGTAGATGGTCAGAATAAAGTAATATATTTTGCTTGTAAGAAATTATCGCCTGCAGAACAGAACTATTCTCAATTAGACAAAGATGTCTTAGCTTTGGTATATGCTGTAAAAACTGAAGTATTTCCTACTGGGTAGGAAATTTCTTGCTAGAACAGACCATAAACACCTGCTAGGATTGTTTGGCAGAGGTAAACAAATTCCAGTTAATGTTAATGCTTGAATTCAACGATGGACATTGCTAATTTCGCAGTTTGAGTATGATTTAGAATTTAAGCCAGGCAAGGATAATGTAGTAACTGATGTATTAAGTTGATTGCCTGTGGAATAAGAATTGAATTCCAGTATTTCAGTGGAATATATTAACATGGTGAAATCTTTGTCTATTGAGGATATTTCATTCCAGACTATTAGGAAGGCGACTAGTAGAGATTGACGAAGATCAATTATATATATTACTGATCATATATAGTTGGAATGATAATTTATTATTCTCAGAGTATACAGCAGTAAAGGCTGACCTTAGTATTCACCAGGATGTACTCTTGTATAGGAATAGAGTGGTGGTGCCTGGGGAACTGAGATGTAAGATTTTGGAACAGCTGCATGTAGGCCATAATGGCATAAATGCTATGAAAGCAGAAGCTAGAAGTTGGGTTTGGTGGACAAAAATGGACCAGAATATTGCTGAAGTAACTAAGAATTGTCACATTTGCTTTAAGAAATATTTGAAACCCCAGATCCCAGAACTGTCCTGGCCATGCACTTGGAAACCCTGGTCTAGACCAAATATAGATTATACTGGACCTATGGATAACAAATATTACCTGGTGGTGGAGGATTCACAAAATTTCTGGATGTTCATGTATGTAATTCCACCACATCATCTGTAACCTATAAACTGCTAAGGGGATTTTGTTGTAATTTTTGATTGCCAGACATGGTTATGTCAGACAATGCTCTTTATTTTGTTTCTGAGGAAATGGAGTTTTTTTTTTTTGTAGAAAAAAAATGATGTTAAATATGTAACACCTGCCCCATATAATCCTCCTTCAAATGGTACTAATAATAAAAGACTATAGATTTTTGTAAAAGCAAAGAAAAATTATTCATTCTTCCACTGGTAAATCTCCTTGTGAAATAATGTTTAATAGGTACTTTAAAGTGCACATAGAAAAAGTTAAGACAGATCCTGATATAGGGAAATTGGTAACTAGCTTGGCCAATCAGTTGGCTCAGGGAGAGGAATTGCTGTTAAACGAGGGGGATGCAGTAGATGCAAGGAATTTTGGAATTGGTAAGCCTTACCTTGATGTTACCTTCAAGTGTTTCTGGGACTTAGCGTCCCTGCAGCCCGGTCGTCGACGAGGACTCCAGTAGAAGGCCAGTAGCCTTGGGTAGAAGGGAAAATTTAGGAAGTCTTGGGTCGCAGGAATTTCACCGTGCAAGTGCAGAGTTTTGGGGAAATTAATTGGAAAAGACATGCAGATCAACTCATGCCAAGGTTCACGGGAAATTTTGTAGACTCTTCAGGTGGGGGGGGGGGGGCAACTAGTGATACTCATCCTAATAATAAAGTGGCAGCACCTGCAGGAGGCAGGGAGGCAGAGCAAGGGGCAACAGATGGGAATGTAGAGACAGCTAACCCTATGGACTCTGCAGTAAGTAATTCAGAAGAAGGTTCCCCAGAAGTAACAGGTCTGGAGCCACAGTTGAGAAAATCAGGAAGAATCATACGACCGCCTGATAGACTTAACCTGTAGGGATAGTGTTTAAAAGGGAGGAATGTTAGGATTAGGTATTTTATAGGATTAAGTGCTACAGAGGTTAGGTGTAGCGTGTTTTGAACTGATGGTCTTTTGTTTATAAGCATTTTAAATAGTAAGTTATGTAACGTATACCTGTGACGTCATTGCTTGTTGTTATTACAATAAAGCATGAAGGGAGCACGTTTATTTCTCATCCAGCCTGACCGTAACCTTTACCATTAGAGAGGTGAGACTGACACAAACTGGCAAACACATGTGTCATTAAATGAAGATGATGTAAAACAATTTAAAAACAAGTCTATTATAGATTAATTTAACCATAGAGTTACGAAAATATACCGACCAATTTTATATATTCTATTTTTGTTTCATGCCGACTAATTGATTCTTGTTACTATTAGCTGAGCGACCAGCAGGTGTTCCTTAACGTTATTATTGGCAAATACATCAACTTGTAAATGTTGCTCCTTGCTATATACTAACCGGCAAACAGTTGCAATATCAGTTCCTTTACTGGTTCTTCTGTCACACTGATGGGATCGTCACTTGGCTGCTTTGTGGTGTTTGTTGAGGACCCATTGACAGGAAGGAGATCAATTGCCGTTTTATCTGGAAAGAAAATTCTGTCTTGTAACACATACTGAATAATATTAACAAAATTGTAAAATTTTAGTTTCAAAATTTATAATATATATGTAATATTATATGTTAAAAATAATTGCAGATCAAAATGCATGTTATCAATGATTTACAGACTACCATATGAAAATTACCAATCTCTTTGTTAGCCAACAGTATGCTGAATATCTCTTGGAACAATACCTTTACATTTCTATATGATTTTGCTCATTGCTAAAGATAAGACTTTAAAAAATAAGTTATATTAAGAAATAGTATTGGGTGCCCTGGCTGCTAATATGTGTGATATCATCATAAATTGTGATATGGAGCAGCAGTATTTACAATAAACTTCACCGTTTATTGATTGAATGAGCGATTTATTTGATTATTTATTAGGGTTTTCAGGTGTGAATGATAAAATCTAAAGAAGGATTTAACAGCAAATAACCCCAATGACGGAAGCTGGACATGCCTGCTCCAACTCTAATGTGTTCGACAGTGTGGTAAACAACGTAGATCCACGTGCGTCTGTGTATGAGCAACCCGTCCTCAGACTAAGTCCATTCCATCCAGCGATCGATCCCAAAGACGCATTCATCAATTTTAACATGCTGTTCATTCAAAATTGAAACTTTCTCAAATATAAATTATTATTGGTATATATTAGCACACTGCGCATATTTAGGCATTGGTTAGGTTAGGTTAGCTGTTTAGGTTCTGTTGGCGATTATTTGCATTTGTAGTACGTGGGTGAAGCATTTACAGCGTTGTGGTTTTAACAACCCGTCTTCGACTCAAGTCCATTACATCCAGCGGTCAACCCCACAGACGCATTCATAAATTTTAACATGCTGTTCATTCAAAACGGGAATTTTCGAAGGTATAAATTAATATTATAATATATTAGCATATTGTGCATATATAGTCATAGGTTAGGTTAGGTTAGGTGTTTAGGTTCTGTTGGCAATTATTTGTATTTATAGTACGTGGGTGAAGCATTTATAGCGTTGTGGTTCGAACAAATTTCGTCAGTGAAGCACTTGTTCCGGATATGTTCGAACGTCAGCCGTTGTGAGTCGTGTGTAAACCGCTTTTCATTCATATACAGGGGGTTTGACGGGTGCATGGAATCACTTTTGTATCTTTGTTTGGAGGACGGCCTGTGCTCTGACGACTTTTGTTCGAACCACAATGCTGTAAATGCTTCAACCACGTAATACAAACAAATAATCGGCAACAGAATCTAAACACCTAACCTAACCTAACCTAACCAGTACCTAAATACGCACAATATTATAATATATAATATTATTGATTAATAACTGAGAAAATAATGTTTTGAATTAACAGAGTGTTAACATTGGTGAATGCATTATTGGGGTCGACCGCTCGATGAAATGGAGTTGGTCTGAGGACGCAACCCGTCCTCGACTCAAGTCCATTACAACCAGCGGTCGACCCCAAAGACGCATTCATAAATTTTAACATGCTGTTCATTCAAAACAGGAATTTTCTCAAATATAAATTAATATTATGATATATTAGCATTTTGTGCATATATAGGCATAGGTTAGGTGGTTGGGTTCTGTTGGCGATTATTTGTATTTGTAGTACGTGGGTGAAGCATTTATAGCGTTGTGGTTCGAACAAAATTTGTCAGTGAAGCACTTGTTCCGGAAGTGTTCGAACGAAATGAGTTGTGAGTCGTGTGTAAACCGTTTTTCATTCATAAACAGGGGGTTTGGCGGGTGCATGGAATCACTTTTGGATCATTGTTTGGAGGACGGGTTGTGCATAAACCTTTTTTCCTTCATAAACCGGGAGTTTGGTGGGTGCATAGAATGGACCTTTGTTTTATGAGGACAGGCTGCAGCACAAGCTTTAGTCACAGGAGGCAGTGTAACGACTCATGTGACTCAGTGCCATTGTTTACAACTTGAGTGACTCAGTGTGGCATGATTCATTATCGAGCAAGTGATTGCCAGGGAAAAAGTGACGTATCATTGGTGGAAGGACTTCGGTTAAGATCTACAATAGAGCTGTATGATGCTCTACATAGTGTGATCACGTGTGGGTTTACAATATCGGGGGTTGATATGTATGATAACCCTGCCTGGAGGCAGTGAGTGACCATATGTGATTCTATCAATGAATTTGTACCCAGACGTACACACCTAGTTTTACTCACCAAGTTGTGCTTGTGGGGGTTGAGCTTTGGCTCTTTGGTCTCGCCTCTCAAACGCCAATCAACTGGTGTACAGATTTCTGAGCCTACTGGGCTCTATCATACCTATATTTGCAACTGTGTATGGAATCAGACTCCACCACATCGCTTCCTAAAGCATTCCATTTATTATAGAATTCCACATGTTTCTCCGTGCGTGCGTGTGCCAGCTTGAGGTCGGTAGAGCGAAAAGGTCTTGGCTGTGTGATAGACTGTGCTCCCTCACTCTGCATCCTATGAGTTTCTTAGCTGTGAAGAAGTTTGGAGTAACACCAGTGTGCTAATTCGTCGTGAGTGTCAACTCGATGTTGGTACTCTTCAACTTGTCTGTGTTCTCACAGACACAGACCACAGACATGTGGTATAGGTTCTCACCTATACCTTCGCTGTGGATGAAATACGTTATGGACTTGTACGATGTACAAGGCTCAATAACATCTATATCATGACCTGATAAGCCTCGGGCAGCATTTGACTGAGGCAAACCATCATCGTCGGGCTGTATATATGCGTGTTCATGGAGGAGTTGGGATTGGGGGGGGGGCTATTTGCCCCGCTCCTGTGCCAGGTAAATTAAGGGCTCACCATAACCCGTGCTACTTGAAACTTGTTCCCAGTAGCTGAGTCTATAACAACAGGAGTTGGGGACTCTCACCCTACACCAGCTTCATGCAACACACTCCCTCACCGCCCCAGTGCCACACTCCCTCACCGCCCCAGTGCCACACTCCCTCACCGCCCCAGTGCCACACTCCCTCACTGCCCCAGTGCCACACTCCCTCACCGCCCCAGTGCCACACTCCCTCACCGCCCCAGTGCCACACTCCCTCACCGCCCCAGTGCCACACTCCCTCACCGCCCCAGTGCCACACTCCCTCAACGCCCCAGTGCCACACTCCCTCACCACCCAGTGCCACACTCCCTCACCGCCCCAGTGCCACTCCCTCACCGCCCCAGTGCCACTCCCTCACTGCCCCAGTGCCACACTCCCTCACCGCCCCAGTGCCACACTCCCTCACCGCCCCAGTGCCACACTCCCTCACCGCCCCAGTGCCACACTCCCTCACCGCCCCAGTGCCACACTCCCCCACCACCCGAGTGCCACACTCCCTCACGGCACCGGTGACACACTCCCTCACTACCCCAGTGCCACTCTCACTCACTGCCTCAGTGACACTCCCTCGCCGCCCCAGTGCCACACTCCCTCACAGCCAAAGTGTCACACTTTCTGAACGCCCCAGTGCCACACTCCCTCGCCGCCCCAGTGCCACACTCCCTCGCCGCCCCAGTGCCACATTCCCTCACCGTCCCAGTGCCACACTCCCTCACCGCCGTAGTGCCACTCCCTCACCGCCCCAGTGCCACACTCCCTCACCGCCCCAGTGCCACACTCCCTCACCGCACCAGTGCCACACTCCCTAACTGTCCCAGTGCACCACTCCCACACCACCCCAGTGCCTTACTCCCTCACCGCCCCAGTGCCACACTCCCTCACCGCCCCAGTGCCACACTCCCTCACCGCCGTAGTGTCACTCCCTCACCGTCCCAGTGCCACACTCCCTCACCGCCCCAGTGCCACACTCCCTCACCGCCCCAGTGCCACACTCCCTCACCGTCCCAGTGCCACACTCCCTTACCGCCGTAGTGTCACTCCCTCACCGCACCAGTGCCACACTCCCTCACCGTCCCAGTGCCACACTCCCTTACCGCCGTAGTGTCACTCCCTCACCGCCCCAGTGCCACACTCCCTCACCGTCCCAGTGCCACACTCCCTCACCGCCGTAGTGTCACTCCCTCACCGCACCAGTGCCACACTCCCTCACCGTCCCAGTGCCACACTCCCTTACCGCCGTAGTGTCACTCCCTCACCGTCCCAGTGCCACACTCCCTCACCGCCCCAGTGCCACACTCCCTCACCGCCCAGTGCCACACTCCCTCACCGTCCCAGTGCCACACTCCCTTACCGCCGTAGTGTCACTCCCTCACCGCACCAGTGCCACACTCCCTCACCGTCCCAGTGCCACACTCCCTCACCGCCCCAGTGCCACTCCCTCACCGCCCCAGTGCCACTCCCTCACCGCCTCAGTGCCACACTCTCTCACCGCCACAGTGCCACTCCCTCATCGCTCCAGTGCCATTTCCTCACCACCCCAGTGCCTCACTCCCTCACCGCCCCGGTGCCACACTCCCTCACCGCCCCAGTGCCACTCCCTCACCACCTCAGTGCCACACTCCCTCACCTCCCCAGTGCCACACTCCCTCACCGCCCCGGTGCCACACTCTCTCACCGCCCCAGTGCCTCTCCCTCACCTCCCCAGTGCCACACTCCCTCACTGCCCCAGTGCCACACTCCCTTACCGCCCCAGTGCCACACTCCCACACCACCCCAGTGCCACACTCCCTCACCGCCCCCAGTGCAACACTCCCTCTCCGCTCCAGTGCCTCTCCCTCACGGCCCCAATGCCAATTCCTCACCGCCCAAGTGCCACTCTTCAAAGTCCAAGTGCCAAACTTCCTCACCGACCCAGTGCCACACTCCTTCACTGCCCCAGTGTCACACTCCCTCACTACCCCAGTGTCACACTCCCTCACTACCCCAGTGCCACACTCCTTCACCGCCCCAGTGCCAGTTCCTCACCGCACCAGTGCCACACTCCTTCACCGCCCCAGTGCCACACTCCCTCACCACCCCAGTGCCACTCCCTCACCGCCTCAGTGCCACACTCCCTCACCACCCCAGTGCCACTCCCTCACCGCCCCAGTGCCACACTCCCTCACCGCCCCAGTGCCACACTCCCTTACCGCCCCAGTGCCACACTCCCTTACCGCCCCAGTGCCACTCCCTCACCGCCCCAGTGCCGCACTCCCTCACCGCCTCAGTCCCACACTCCCTCACCGTCCCAGTGCCACACTCCCTTACCGCCCCAGTGCCACACTTCCTCACCGCCTCAGTGCCACTCCCTGATCGCCCAAGTGCCACACTCCTCCGCCTCAGTGCCACACTCCTTCACCGCCCCAGTGTCACTTCCTCACCGTCCCAGTGCCACTCTTTCACAGTGCCAGTACCACACTCCCTCACCTTCCCAGTTCCACTCTTTCACTGCCCCAGTATCCCAGTCCCTCACCGCCCTAGTGCCACACTTGCTCACTGCCCCAGTATCCCAGTCCCTCACCGCCCTAGTGCCACACTTGCTCACTGCCCCAGTATCCCAGTCCCTCACCGCCCTAGTGCCACACTTGCTCACTGCCCCAGTATCCCAGTCCCTCACCGCCCTAGTGCCACACTTGCTCACTGCCCCAGGGCCACACTCACTTACCATCCCGGTGCCACTCTCCCACCGCCCCAGTGCCACACTCCTTCACCGCCCCAGTGCCACACTCCTTCACCGCCCCAGTGCCACACCATAGACCATGGTGGAGGGTCATGTGCCCTCTCCATCTGGTTTGGTCTTGGTAAGCTCTACACTGTTTTTGTGGGCAGGGAAACTGGTATATATTTGGGTTGGGACTGCTGCTCTGCTGTAGGCGTAAGGGTTCTTCGGGATCATTTTAAGCCTTTCGGGGCATCTCAAGTTCCAAGGGTGGTGTGCTTTGGAGCAATTTGGACACTTAGCTTGAATGGGCTGGTAAGCATTGTGTTTATAAAAGAATATTTTCGTGTCGTGGGGCAGGCTGCAGACTCCACACCTCACTGGGCGTTGGCTGCCGTCCCTGTTATGTCCAAATCTCTGACGTCTGAGGCATCCGAGGGGCAATGTGGTGTAGGGCTTGTGATGGAACACGCCCCAAATGCCAAGATCAAGTTTTTTGGGAATGCGTCTATTTACTGTGAGAAGGACTTGTGGGGTTTCGTGCTTTGTAGATTTTTCCTGGCATCTTTCTGCTGACACCACATAATTCAGCTTTTCGAAATGAGATAAGGTCATGTGCATGAGACAGTGGAGGACAATGATTTTTCTTATTTTGTCCTCTGCCTTGATTTCGTCGCATTTCCTGTAATTCTTAAGAATTGTTACAGCTGTCTTATCTTTGGACTTCAGAATATATTCGCCAGACTGTTTGGTTGTTGTTGTTGTTGTTGTTTTAGATTTAGCTACTCAGAACAAAATGTTCATGTAGCATGGGGCTACAGTGAGCCCATAATTGAGTACAGTTAGTCGCGATAACCTTGTTACTGAGATATTTGAGTAAAAGTTTTAAATGAAGGTGGGGATTTCTTCTTTTTCCCTCTTTATTTTTAGCTTCTGTTTTAGCGAACTAGTTTTAGTCTTATTTTAATAACATTATCTTGGTGGTGTATATAGATGCACAGTGTTCACTAGTGTGTTACATTTTTCAACAGCTTTTCTAATCCTTGTAGTCACTGTGGAATTTCCATCTAATGCATCTGCTGTCATTGGATAAATGTTGAATTTGATGCGCAGGTCTTCAGTTGCGACACATTCCAGTAAGTAATTTAATAGTGGTGCCTCTGCATCTGTTCAGCAGATATGATACTCTTTAACTATTGAGTTTATTACCACCCAACTCTTGTAACCAACTCTGAGTCTGTGTATGGCTACTGCAATGTCTCTGGATAGGTTTTTACCAAGCTTGAAAGACTAGTACACAGTGGTTTGTTCTAACCACATCGCAGTGGATTTTCCTTCAGCTACTTTGGGTATGTGGGGAAATTTTGATAGTTGGGAGTGTTTACTTCTTGATTTACTCCTTAATCTGTGAAAAACTTGGAGGGATTTTAACTTGTATAACAGGTAGAGCAGTGAGTGTTTTTGCTAGTGAGTCTGCCTTTGCATTACCATCTATGCCAATGTAACTTGGTATCCAATTTAGGGTAACTGACAGCCCTAGATTGTGTACTTCTTTTCCAAGATGTAGGTTTTCTGTGATAAGTTGTATATTATCACTGTGCTGGCTGGATAACAATGCCTGGAACGAAGATTTAGAGTCGGTATGAATGATGACATCATGTAAATTATTCTCAATTAAATAGTTTATGGCCTCCTTTAGGCATACAATTCTGTTTGCAATGTTGAGCACCCACTATTCATGCTCCAGTAAGCTTCATGGATGGTAGTGTAAATTGCTGCACCAGCAGAACCTCTTTCTTGATCAACTGATCCGTCTGTGAAGATGTGAGTCGCTGTGGGTCTTGAGATGGTTTCCATTTGTTTTTCTATGACAGCTTTGAGCCTCTGCGAGTCGCATGCTGATCTTTTAACGGATAATCCTTCAATGATTATCTTTAAACTCGATTCTTCCCCCAGCAGTAGTCTGCCGAAAGTGTTGATATGGTCAATGTCTCCATTGTTTTTAATGGTCCGTTTCAAGTCAACTTTCTCTAGAATCTTGACTAGATTATCCGTCCATGCACTTGTTATATACTGAAGGTTTTTGTAAAGCGATCTGTGTATGCTGTCTTCGATTGACAGTCTGGCGGTGGTTCCAACAAGTCTTACTGTTATGGTGGCTATTCTTTGTTTGATCCTATATTCTAAGGCTAATAAGTTGGCTTCCATTCTTAGATTCTCTCTACACGTCCATATAGGTGCTCCCAGCATTGTTCTGAAAGCATCATTTTGAGACACTTTCAGTTTCTCCCATTGGTTATCACTGAGGGATATAAGAGCAGGAGCAGCATAGTCGATGAGTGACTTAACTGCTTTAACGTAGTACATTTTGAGTACTGGTAGAGATGCACCATCTCTAAGATTTGTCAGAGAGCGCAAAGCTGAGTTTCTGGCTTTACAACGTTAGCGAAGATATTAAATTTCTTGAGTGAATTTCAACTGTCTGTCTATTATAACTCCTAGCTATTGAAAAGAGGTAACTCACTCAATTTCATTGTCTTGTATTGCGAGTCAATACAAGACAATGTCTTGATGTCTGTTTGGTTTGTTGTTTAAGATTCGCCACTTGGAACCAAAAGTTGCAAGTAGCACGGGCTATGGTGAGCCCGTAATGGACTTACCTGGCACAGGAGCGAGGCTGTAACTGTGGACTGGACTGTTCGGTTGTTGTTGTTGTTTAAGATTCGCTACTCAGAACGATAAGTTCTAGTAGCACGGGCTATGGTGAGCCCATAAGTGGAGGCTCTTTGGAGCCATTATCTGTATCAGTGGCTGATACTAGAGATGTGGCGATGGATGGGGGTCTTCATGATGGTTTTCAGCCTGGAGGGCTTGCTATACCAGTTATGGAGCTGGTGGGCTTAGTGTAGACCTCTAGGTTTTCCGTTTTTTCTTTGCGACTGTTCGGTTGGCGTATTGGATTTATACCATTGGAGGTCAGGAACGTACATATTGGTGAGGTGTATAAGGTAAGAAGCATAGGTCAATAAGCTATACATACAATTAGGTGAGGAGTAAGATGTAAAGGTTAGAAGCACATACAAAGACTAGTTAGGTGTAGTGGGAGAAGCCTTTTGGGCATTGTCATCAACGTTGGCATCTTCACGTTCCAGTCTTGTTCTCACTCTCATGGTGGGTTGAGTGAATAGTTCCATTATTTGAGTATTTATGGTGGGTTGTTCAACGTTTTATGTGAATGGCTTCTAGAATTTATAATCTTACATATAGGGTTTTATGTAACATGTAAGTATATTTATTCAGTATTTCTCTTGTTAGTGTGATGTCATGGGTTTGTCTCATGTGATTTTTAGGGGCACCTGATTGAAGATGACGGGTCAAACGCCTTGTCAGCTTGGTCGACGCATACCTATGTACTTAGATTGAAGGCTTCATCCTTCTTGGGGGCAGGTGTACATATATACCACGTTCGACTTCTGTAAAGGGTTCTCAGTCGGATTCGGGCAGTTTGTAATGGGGTTAATGATCTTCTTTGTTTTATAGTATATGATTGTGTCTAAGTTTTGGTTAGGAGTTTTACTCCTTTGTCGATTATTTCTTATTTCTTTATGTTTACTTTGCGTGGTGGATTTGTAATTTAATTTTATTAGAGGTGTTGTGGTTTCTGTTCTTTGTTTATGATTATACCACCTGTTCAAGTGTCTTCTTATATATTAGTGTTTATCTTATAGTTGCTATATCCATTGTTCACCAACACCTGTGTTATCCTTTCAAACTTCTTACTCACGTTACTCCATTCAGAGCAGTGAGTAAGGGCTCGACGGATATAAGCGTTGAAAACATTGGCTTTGAATCTTTTGGGTCACTCACTCCTACTGTTTAACATAATCCTATGTTTGTATGCTTTTTATAGACACCAGTGCTCAGAAATGCTCCTATGTTTATAATTAATATATCCAGGAAAGACAGACTGTTATTTTCATGGGTGAATCGTAATCCTGACCCCCCTTTCTAGATTGCTTTTCATATAAATTAATTCTTCTAGGTCTTTTACTATTACGAATATGTCATCGACATAACAGCAGTATTCACTTGGCATTAGCCTATTACTGAAGACTCTTTCCTCGATTGTTATAATGTAAAAAATTGCAAATAGCACTATAAGAGGGAAGTCCATTGTTTACTCCGTCTATCTGTAGATACATGTTACCTTGCTGAATGATGAAAGAAGTTTCCTTTGAACACCTACAGAAATGCCGTTCATTATTGAGGCGTATGAGTGAGAACGCAACTACTGAAGGTTCGAGTGTGGTAGAGTTAACTCTAAAACCCTGGATGGGTCCCAGTTTGGGGCCTCCAGAGCCTTTCAGAGAGCTCAGAAGAGTTCTGGGCTGGTCAACTTTTGTTCTACCGTGGCCGAGTCAGTTATTGCAGGCGTCAGTTACAGAAGGTTCCACATTGAGGCGACGGAGAAGAAAGCTCGCCACTCTAAGGTCACTTGTTGTTTCGGCGAGCCTGGGACCAAAATCCTTGAGAAACCTTGCACATTCTCCCTATGGACCTCGTGTCTCAGAACCTTTCAGAACAAAATTGTAAAGGTGATCTATTTCTGTGTACTTGATTGATTTGTGACTGTGTATTTCCGCAGCTCCTGCTTAACCAACAAAGAGGGGGATTACGTGGCTGCCTAAGTGGATATGAATGTACTGACATTCATCAGTCATTTCTCCATAGATGTAGTGTGATTCCATCAGGTCGACCAGAAAGCGCAGGAAACTTAAAGTTCATTAGGTTACTGTGCTCTCTGCTGGACACTGGGAAGATGTAAGGCTCCTGTTAATGATGTCGTTGACTAAGCCGGGTCTTGAGTGCCAACCCACTTATTTTCTGCAGCGCAGGCTGTGTGATCCATATTCGTCTGCATCTGCCTCACTGCAAATACACCTACATACAATGTGGTTTGGGGTAGAAAAGCGGAAGGCGTCTGCAATACAGAGTTGCTGAGGATCAAAACGTGTGCCCTTCACAGTCATAGGGACGGCCAAAATAACGTCCCCTGCATGGGGAGCCTACACAGATGTGAGGTGAGCATGATCACAGGGAGTTAGTGTTGCCTCCAGCAAAGCTGTTGCATCTTTCTGTACGATGTGGCTGTCCCAGCTAGATAATTTGTTGGCATTCAGTATGGCTGGTCTGAGTGCTAGGTCTGCCAGGGTACCTCATTTTGTGTTACATTCTGTGTAGTGGGGGACATGTCCCCGCTGAGTTCCCACTTTGTGTGCAGGGCAATATCATTTTGTTATGGACTTACATTGTGTAATTTATTTAATTTTTTTTCTTATTATATTGATTAAATATCCGCCCCTTTACATACAAGGAAAATCATTCCCCTTCTGTACACCATCATATCTTTTCTTGGCCCTTCACTACATTACAGGGAAATACAGGTTTGTAAATAGGGATGTATTCTGCTTCAGTGGACATATTGACCAACATGTCTCCCGTCACTGCTAATGCCATCAGGTATGGTTGTATGTGTATGTCAGTAGCAGTAGCTGAGAGAACACTAACCCTGACACACCCCAGATACCTCATACCCTCCAATGAAAAATCAAATATACAAATTTCAGGTGTAGTGAGGAGTTGATGCGCTAAAACTAATGAAGACCTGCAGTTGTTTCAATCAAGAAATTTTCAAAAATAAACTACTTAACAAATAAAGCTAGGCCTATCACACTTATGTATGACACTCATGTAACTCTACGAAACTTCTGGATGTTCAGGCACAACAAGGTAACAAAAAGTCGTTGGATCTCTTCGGATGCATAAAATATAAAACCTAATAGGAAACATACAATGAAAAAACTGTGCATTCACAGATACTCTACAAAATGTAGTTTGGCACAAACTTTGGGAGTTACGGAGGGAGAGATCCGGGCAGAACTTCAGCAGGCCGTACACAGCCTCTACGCTGCCAGCTTCCACTGCCACGTGAAGAGCTGTATTTCCTGCCGGGAGAGAAACAATAGCATGAAAGTAACTGTTAGTGGAAACAAATTTTGCATTTAACTGAGGCTATTCACCAGTTTTTTTTAACGTGCTATGATTAATTTAACAATTATTGTAACAATAATAACCTTAGTAACGATACTTGTTACGGTATTGGGGAATTGAATTGTTTGTGAGTGCTCGAGAAAATATAAATAGAATCTAAAACGTAAATAAATTATTTATTCTAATGAAAAAATCCTATCACAAATGGAACGACTTGAAAGAGTCGTTTTAATAAAACAAAGTCGTCTATTTCTTTACCAGCCCCATTTGTGACTGTTAGCTGTGTAATGCTCAATATTTTGGCAAGTCCCAAATATTAGAAGATTGAACTAATTAAATAGATATATCATAAGAGCAAGGAGACTGCCAACTTGCTCATGAGGAGCTCTCCTGAAACCAAACAAAACTCCTTGAAAGAGACCAATATTTTATGCCTTCACATGACCACTTTGAGACTGTCAGCTCCAACGGATTCAATATATTGGGAAAGCAACAACATCCCTTTTAAAACGCCTAACACTGTACAAGCAGCAAGGACCTACTAAAGAACATATACTCACTAAACATAACCAGACCATCACCATAGATATACTCACTAAACATAACCAGACCATCACCAGAGATATACTCACTAAACATAACCAGACCATCACCAGAGATATACTCACTAAACATAACCAGACCATCACCAGAGATATACTCACTAAACATAACCAGACCATCACCAGAGATATACTCACAACAACACCAAAATAATCGTCAACAGACTGGACATCGGCGATTCATTATACATAAAGCAAACCAAGCAACACATCAATTGCCAACTAGCACCAAATGCCTTCAAATGCCCACTTGGGGACTGTAAGCCTCAAAGAAATCAGTACATAGGCAAGACAACAACATCTCTTTCCAGGCGATTAACGATGCATAAGCAACAGGGCTCCATTAAGTAACATATAATCTCTTCTCACAACCAGACCATCACCAGAGAAGTCTTAACAAAAAAACACAGAAATCATCGATAGATGCAGCGATAGCAGGCGGCTTGACATCTGCGAGGCACTACACATCAAGAAGTCAACACCAGCAATCAACAGCCAATTAATGCACAACTATATTTTACCCACTTCAAGACTCCGCACCAATATAGAAACATCAAGAAATATGGGTCAATAGGCCCTTTGCAGTTACTTCCATTCATCCCTTTAACTTACCCAATATTATACCCATTGTTTCGTGTTCTGTCTTGTGTTGAAAGTTTGTTTTCACCTCATCCAAAGCTATTGTAACATATCACCTCACCCAAATGCAGGTATATAAAATGAAAGCCGTTTAAATTATAGCATAGTAGAACTCTGTTTAGTGTTTGCAGGTTATAGTTGTGTGTGCGTAAACTAAAGTCTCTCAAAATGTAATAAGTTATTATGAAACGCGTTCAAGTGTCGCGTCAGACTAGAAATAAAAATGAATTTTGGAGAATTTATTTGTCAATTTCCATCGACAGTGAAAAGAAACATAAGAAATATTGAGAAAATTCGTGTTAGAATTAGTAATCATACTTTTTCGGTCATATTTAATAATATATGTTAACAAGAAAGACTGCTACCAAAATATACTAGTATATATATAAATATATATATATATATATATATATATATATATATATATATATATATATATATATAAATATATGCGAACAAGCCTGAATGGTCCCCAGGACAATATGCAACTGAAAACTCACACCCCAGAAGTGACTCGAACCCATACTCCCAGAAGCAACGCAACTGGTATGTACAAGACGCCTTAATCCACTTGACCATCACGACCGGACATAATGAGGTGATAGCCGAGGCTATTTGAACCACCCCACCGCCGGCACTCGGATAGTAATCTTGGGCATAGCATTTTACCAAATCACCTCATTCTTTGGGGCACACGTGAGGAACACAAATGCGAACAAGCCTGAATGGTCCCCAGGACAATATGCAACTGAAAACTTGTACATACCAGTTGCGTTGCTTCTGGGAGTATGGGTTCGAGTCACTTCTGGGGTGTGAGTTTTCAGTTATATAAATATATATATATATATATATATATATATATATATATATATATATATATATATATATATATATTATTAAATATGACCGAAAAAGTAAGATTAATAATTCTAACACGAATTTTCTCAATCTTTCGTACATTTCTTTTCACTGTTGGAGGTAAATCAAAAATCAATTCTCCAAAATTCATTTGTATTTCTAGTCTGACGCGACACGAGCACGTTTCGTAAAACTTATTACATTTTCAAAGACTTTTAGTTTAAGAGACAACTAACACAACACCTATACCCCCTATTAGACTATTTTACAGGAACTTCTTTTCCACAGCTCATAAAACGGAGGAAAGGGTCCTGAAAGATATTGTTAATAGAAACGTTATCCCTACAGACAAAAATCAAAGGATACAACTGACGATTTACTATAAACCAGAAAAACGGCCAGCCTACTCATGAGAAACTCTCCAGACACAAAACAGAACGCTTTAAAGAGACTAACGTCGTCTATGCGTTCAATGCCCTCTTGGGAACTGTAAGCTCCAAAAATCCCAGTATATAGGCAAGACAACAACATCTCTTTCTAGGCGTTTAACGATGCATAAGCAACAGGGCTCCATTAAGGAACATATAATCTCTTCCCACAACCAAACCATCCCCAGAGAAATCCTAGTAAACACACAGAAATCATCGATAGATACAGCGATAGCAGGCGGCTTGACGTTTGCGAGGCACTACACATCAAGAAGTCAACACCAGCAATCAACAGCCAATTAATGCACAACTATATTCTACCCACCTCAAGACTCCGCTCCAATATAGAAGCATCAAGAAATATGGACCAATAGGCTTTCTACAAACACTTCTATTCAATACCCATTGTTTTCGTGTTCTGTCTTGTGTTGATGAAATTAATACCCTATTAATACCACCTCTTGTTCTGTCTTGTGTTGATGAAATTAATACCCTATTAATACCACCTCTTGTTCTGTCTTGTGTTGATGAAATTAAAAACCCTATTAATGCCACCTCACCCCATCCACCTCACTCAAATGTAGATATAAAATCGGAGATGCGTAAGTTCTATTCAGTTGTGTATTTGTAAACTAAAGTCTTTGAAAATGTAATAAGTTTTACGAAACGAGCTCGTGTCGTGTCAGGCTAGAAATAAAAATGAATTTTGGAGAATTGATTTTTGATTTACCTCCAACAGTGAAAAGAAATGTACGAAAGATTGAGAAAACTCGTGTTAGAATTATTAATCTTACTTTTTCGGTCATATTTAATTATATATATTATATATATATATATATATATATATATATATAATATATATATATATATATATATATATATATATATATAGATATATATATATATATATATATATATATATATATATATATATATATATATATATATATATATATATATATATATGACTGAAAACTCACACCCCAGAAGTGACTCGAACCCATACTCCCAGGAGCAACGCAACTGGTAACTACTGGACGCCTTAATCTGCTTGACCATCACGACCGGACATAAGGAAGTGATAGCCGAAGCTATTTGATCCACTTCCCCGCCGGCACTCGGATGATAATCTTGGGCATAGCATTTTGTCAAATCACCTCATTCTTTGGGGCAGACATTACCATCCGAGTGCCGGCGGGGAAGTGGTTCAAATAGCTTCGGCTATCGCTTTCCTTATGTCCGGTCGTGATGGTCAAGCGGATTAAGGCGTCCTGTAGTTACCAGTTGTGTTGCTCCTGGGAGTATGGGTTCGAGTCACTTCTGGGGTGTGAGTTTTCAGTCGCATATAGTCCTGGGGACCATTCAGGCTTGTTTGCATATATATATATATATATATATATATATATATATATATATATATATATATATATATATATATATATATATATATATATATATATATATATAAACATATGTCGTACCTAGGAGCCAGAACACACTTCTCGGCCTACTATGCAAGGCCCGATTTGCCTAATAGGCCGAGTGATTTTCTTTATTTTCAATAAAATGTTTCCTATTGGTTTATTTCAAATATTATTATTATATTATATTAGGGACATAAATTATTTATTTAGTTATGTTAGAAAGAAAGAAAAGAGAAAGCACATGTCTCTAATATGTTTAATTTTACAATGCTTGTGGGTATACAATATTTTTCTTGTTCAATTGTCGGTGGGGATATAGAGATTGTCTGGTTTGCCGACTTTAGAACACGCAAAATATAATTGTCTATGTGAGAAGCTATCCGTGTCTAGACATAAACCGCACAATTCTAAAGATTAGCTCTGAGCTTTATTGATGGTGATTGCAAACGCCAATCAAATTGGAAATTACAATCTCTAAACTGAAATGGCATATCTGTTGGAATCATAGAAATGCGAGGAATAAGGACATCTCCACTTTTGAAAAGTTCTGCTGTCAAGATTATTGCTTCTACGCTGTCGAATCAGCGATGATTAATCGTCGCTGATTATTTTTTTACTGCAAGCCGCGTCGTGTTACAAAGTTATGGCTGTTTGATATTTTTGCAACATGATAATTGGCACTTCCGATTTTCAATTGCCATGCATGTGATGGTATCCCTGGCTGATCGAGTGAATTCAAAAATTCTGTTGGATAATTAACCGCTTCATCTGCTTCCTCAACAGTATCGACGGACTTGAATGTGACTGCCTCGCTTTGAATGTGAGACTGAATAATATTGTTAAGTTCGTGTGCCTGGATGCTTTGGACATGTTGCACGTGGGAGTTTCAATGAATTGCATATTCAATGGCAATTTCAAGTCGAGGTAGCAGTTCTTCCACCTGGTAGCAATGTTGCAGTTTTTCCGGACGATGCAAGACCTAAGGCTATGCCATTTTGGGATCGAAATACTGCCAGAATCAATCTAATTAGGAAGGTTTTACCAGTTCTTCCTGGCGCATCTAAGATTTCTCTAAGCCCGTTATTGACAGTTAGAATTATTTGATTATAAATGCCTTTTCGCTCAAGCGTTAGATTAGGAATATTTGATTGCACATTCGACAACAGATCACCCGTGTTGTAACCTTGTTCACGACGCAATCCTAAATCGAACGAAGCTGCAGCAGATCGATTCGGTGATGGCATTTCCAATTGATTGAGAACTTTGTTAGCGATTTCTAAGCTCAAATCTTCAATCATTATCAATGCTTCGATGTAGATTTCGGCTGTGAAATCCATGTTCATATTGGAATTTTCCTTGCGTATTCGACGGACAATGTCTTCAGCCATATGGCTCTCAGCCACAGCTCAGATTGGAAGCAAGTCGATGAAGAACTCTGTAGGGTAAGGCATTTCCTAGTCAACAACTTCTTCTGTTAAGGTCAGGGAGATAAAAGACTTCCATATTAATATCTTAAGGGAGTAACCGTCAGCATCACTGGAACACATAGCCTGGTCACATATCAATCAAGGTTCTAGGGGATTAAAGGCTAGCAACAAATAGTTCAGTTTACAGCCATTAAGAACCTTCCGCAACATTAAAAAAAAAACACTCTACTAATATCACACACTCTAACACTATATCCAGCTTCTCAACAACTGAGCATGATACATCAAATACAGGTCTAAAAAACTGCATCAATCAACCCTAGCTGACACCAGGAACTATGCCTAGCACAATGGAACACTAATATAAGCAAATTAACTGATACATAATGAAATGGATAGCTTTATCATTTCATAAGAAATAATTAGAAAAATATATAATTTCAGGAAAACTTGGCTTATTGGGCAAATCGGGGGCCTTCCATAGTAGGCCTAGTACTGACTGACTTTCGCCCTCCTGGGCTAAGGTATGCTGAACTCTGTAGTTACTATATGAGTACTGGAACACTTGATGATATATTGGACTTGTATCCAAAATTGACCATGTAATGTATCAATCATACAATGCATGTATGTGATGTAACTATATAACCTGAGCTTGTAAAAGCACCTTCATCACCTTCAGTGATTAAGTGCTTAATTGCACACTAGTTTCTTTATCAGCTACCTCACCCTGTCAGGGTAAATGAGACAAATGTATGTGAATGCATGTATGTGTGTATATATGTATGTGTATGTGTGTGTGTATGTATATGTATGGGTATAAAGCATATATGGAAGCTGATCAGAATTACATTTCACCTTTGTGAATGTACATTAATGACACTATGTAAAAGACACATCTAATACTTTATGTAGGGCGTACGTAAATCTGTGTATCTTTGTATTTACGTATGTAGGTTAGCTTAGCATTTTAAAAGCACCGAATCACCTTCTGTGGTTGAGTGTTCAATAAACCCTTGAACTGTATGTTTAACACTTCTCTAACCCTGTCCATGGAGGACAGAAGAAAATGTATATATGCTGGTTAGCATTGTAAATGTGTGGCCACGTCTGTGGTAGAAAATAATAAAAAAAAAAAAAAAATAAAAAATAAAAAAAAATGCGTTCTGGCTACTAGGTATATTATATACACACATATATATATATATATGTCGTACCTAGTAGCCAGAATGCACTTCTCAGCCTACTTTGCAAGGTCCGATTTGCCTAATAAGCCAAGTTTTAATGAATTAATTGTTTTTTCGACTACCTAACCTAACCTAACCTAACTTTTTCGGCTACCTAACCTAACCTAACCTATAAAGATAGGTTAGGTTAGGTTAGGTAGGGTTGGTTAGGTTCGGTCATATATCTACGTTAATTTTAACGCCAATTAAAAAAAATTGACCTCATACATAATGAAATGGGTAGCTTTATCATTTCATAAGAAAAAAAAATAGAGAAAATATATTAATTCAGGAAAACTTGGCTTATTAGGCAAATCCGGGCCCTGCATAGTAGGCTGAGAAGTGCGTTCTGGCTACTAGTACAACATATATATATATATATATATATATATATATATATATATATATATATATATATATATATATATATATATATATATATATATATATATATATATATATGTATATATATATATATATATATATATATATATATATATATATATATATATATATATATATATATATATATATATATATATATATATATATGTCGTACCTAATAGCCAGAACGCACTTCTCAGCCTACTATTCAAGGCCCGATTTGCCTAATAAGCCAAGTTTTCATGAATTAATGTTTTTTCGTCTACCTAACCTACCTAACCTAACCTAACCTAGCTTTTTTTGGCTACCTAACCTAACCTTACCTATAAATATAGGTTAGGTTAGGTTAGGTAGGGTTGGTTAGGTTCGGTCATATATCTACGTTAATTTTAACTCCAATAAAAAAAATTGACCTCATACATAGACAAAAGGGTTGCTTTATCATTTCATAAGAAAAAAATTATAGTAAATATATTAATTAAGGAAAACTTGGCTTATTAGGCAAATCGGGCCTTGAATAGTAGGCTGAGAAGTGAGTTCTGGCTACTAGGTACGACATATATATATATATATATATATATATATATATATATATATATATATATATATATATTATATTATATATATGTAATATATATATATATATATGTCGTACCTAGTAGCCAGAACGCACTTCTCAGCCTACTATGCAAGGCCCGATTTGCCTAATAGGCCAAGTTTTCCTGAATTAATATATTTTCTCTAAGTTTTTCTCTTATGAAATGATAAAGCTACCCATTTCATTATATATGAGGTAAAAAAAATTATTTGGAGTTAAAATTAACGTAGATATATGACCGAACCTAACCAAACCTACCTAACCTAACCTAACCTATCTTTATAGGTTAGGTTAGGTTAGGTAGCAGAAAAAGTTAGGTTAGGTTAGGTTAGGTAGGTTAGGTAGTAGAAAAACAATTATGTCATGAAAACTTGGCTTATTAGGCAAATCGGGCCTTGCATAGTAGGCTGAGAAGGGCATTCTGGCTACTAGGTACGACATATATATATATATATTATATATTATATATATATAATATTATATATATATATATATATATATATTAGTATATTTGGTAGCAGTCTTTCCTGTAGACATATTTTATTAAATATGACCGAAAAAGTAAGATTAATAATTCTAACACGAATTTTCTCAATCTTTCGTACATTATGCTTCACTGTTGGAGGTAAATCAAAAATCACTTCTCCAAAATTCATTTTTATTTCTAGTCTGACGCGACACGGGCGCGTTTCGTAAAACTTATTACATTTTCAAAGACTTCACAAATACACAACTGATTAGAACTTGCATTTCCCTGATTTTAAAATTTTTTTGATTTTTCCCTGATAAAATCAGGGAAATGCAAGTTCTAATCAGTTGTGTATTTGTGAAGTCTTTGAAAATGTAATAAGTTTTACGAAACGCGCCCGTGTCGCGTCAGACTAGAAATAAAAATGAATTTTGGAGAAGTGATTTTTGATTTACCTCCAACAGTGAAGCATAATGTACGAAAGATTGAGAAAATTCGTGTTAGAATTATTAATCTTACTTTTTCGGTCATATTTAATAAAATATATATATATATATTATATATATTATATATATATATATATTATATATATATATATATATATATATATATATATATATATATATATATATATATGCGAACAAGACTGAATGGTCCCCAGGACAATATGCAACTGAAAACTCACACCCCAGATGTGACTCGAACCCATACTCCCAGGAGCCACGCAACTGGTATGTACAAGACGCCTTAATCCACTTGACCATCACGACCGGACATAATGAGGTGATAGCCGAGGCTATTTGAACCACCCCACCGCCGGCACTCGGATAGTAATCTTGGGCATAGCATTTTACCAAATCACCTCATTCTTTGGGGCACACGTGAGGAACACAAATGCGAACAAGCCTGAATGGTCCCCAGGACAATATGCAACTGAAAACTCACACCCCAGAAGTGGCTCGAACCCATACTCCCAGGAGCCACGCAACTGGTATGTACAAGACGCCTTAATCCACTTGACCATCACGACCGGACATAATGAGGTGATAGCCGAGGCTATTTGAACCACCCCACCGCCGGCACTCGGATAGTAATCTTGGGCATAGCATTTTACCAAATCACCTCATTCTTTGGGGCACACGTGAGGAACACAAATGCGAACAAGCCTGAATGGTCCCCAGGACAATATGCAACTGAAAACTCACACCCCAGAAGTGACTCGAACCCATACTCCCAGGAGCCACGCAACTGGTATGTACAAGACGCCTTAATCCACTTGACCATCACGACCGGACATAATGAGGTGATAGCCGAGGCTATTTGAACCACCCCACCGCCGGCACTCGGATAGTAATCTTGGGCATAGCATTTTACCAAATCACCTCATTCTTTGGGGCACACGTGAGGAACACAAATGCGAACAAGCCTGAATGAGGTGATTTGGTAAAATGCTATGCCCAAGATTACTATCCGAGTGCCGGCGGTGGGGTGGTTCAAATAGCCTCGGCTATCACCTCATTATGTCCGGTCGTGATGGTCAAGTGGATTAAGGCGTCTTGTACATACCAGTTGCGTGGCTCCTGGGAGTATGGGTTCGAGTCACTTCTGGGGTGTGAGTTTTCAGTTGCATATTGTCCTGGGGACCATTCAGGCTTGTTCGCATTTGTGTTCCTCACGTGTGCCCCAAAGAATGAGGTGATTTGGTAAAATGCTATGCCCAAGATTACTATCCGAGTGCCGGCGGTGGGGTGGTCAAATAGCCTCGGCTATCACCTCATTATGTCCGGTCGTGATGGTCAAGTGGATTAAGGCGTCTTGTACATACCAGTTGCGTGGCTCCTGGGAGTATGGGTTCGAGTCACTTCTGGGGTGTGAGTTTTCAGTTGCATATTGTCCTGGGGACCATTCAGGCTTGTTCGCATTTGTGTTCCTCACGTGTGCCCCAAAGAATGAGGTGATTTGGTAAAATGCTATGCCCAAGATTACTATCCGAGTGCCGGCGGTGGGGTGGTTCAAATAGCCTCGGCTATCACCTCATTATGTCCGGTCGTGATGGTCAAGTGGATTAAGGCGTCTTGTACATACCAGTTGCGTGGCTCCTGGGAGTATGGGTTCGAGTCACTTCTGGGGTGTGAGTTTTCAGTTGCATATTGTCCTGGGGACCATTCAGGCTTGTTCGCATTTGTGTTCCTCACGTGTGCCCCAAAGAATGAGGTGATTTGGTAAAATGCTATGCCCAAGATTACTATCCGAGTGCCGGCGGTGGGGTGGTTCAAATAGCCTCGGCTATCACCTCATTATGTCCGGTCGTGATGGTCAAGTGGATTAAGGCGTCTTGTACATACCAGTTGCGTGGCTCCTGGGAGTATGGGTTCGAGTCACTTCTGGGGTGTGAGTTTTCAGTTATATATATATATATATATATATATATAAATATATATATATAATATATATAAATATATTATATATATATATATATATATATATATATATATATATATATATATATATATATATATGTCGTACCTAGTAGCCAGAACGCACTTCTCAGCCTACTATGCAAGGCACGATTTGCCTAATAAGCCAAGTTTTCCTGAAATAATATATTTTCTCTAATTTTTTTCTTATGAAATGATAAAGCTACCCATTTCATTATGTATGAGATCAATTTTTTTTGAGTTAAAATTAACGTAGATATATGACCAAACCTAACCAACCCTACCTAACCTAACCTAACCTATTTTTATAGGTTAGGTTATGTTAGGTAGCCGAAAAAGTTAGGTTAGGTTAGGTTAGGTAGGTTAGGTAGTCGAAAAACAATTAATTCATGAAAACTTGGCTTATTAGGCAAATCGGGCCTTGCATAGTAGGCTGAGAAGTGCGTTCTGGCTATTAGGTACGACATATATATATATATATATATATATATATATATATATATATATATATATATATATATATATATATATATATATATATATATATATATATATATATATATGTCGTACCTAGTAGCCAGAACGCACTTCTCAGCCTACTATGCAAGGCCCGATTTGCCTAAATAGCCAAGTTTTCATGAATTATTATATTTTCTCAATTTTTTTTCTTATGAAATGATAAAGCTATCCATTTCATTATGTATGAGGTCAATTTTTTTTATTGGAGTTAAAATTAATGTAGATATATGACCGAACCTAACCAACCCTACCTAACCTAACCTAACCTATCTTTATAGGTTAGGTTAGGTTACGTAGCAGAAAAAGTTAGGTTAGGTTAGGTAGGTTAGGTAGTCGAAAAACAATTAATTCATGAAAACCTGGCTTATTAGGCACATCGGGCCTTGCATAGTAGGCTGAGAAGTGCGTTCTGGCTACTAGGTACGATATATATATATATATATATATATATATATAATATATATATATATATATATATATATTAGTATATTTTGGTAGCAGTTTTTCCTGTAGACATATATTATTAAATATGACCGAAAAAGTAAGATTAATAATTCTAACACGAATTTTCTCAATCTTTCGTACATTTCGCTTCACTGTTGGAGGTAAATAAAAAATCAATTCTCCAAAATTCATTTTTATTTCTAGTCTGACGCGACACGAGCGCGTTTCGTAAAACTTATTACATTTTCAAAGACTTTAGTTCACAAATACACAACTGAATAGAACTTACGCATCTCCGATTTTATATCTACATTTGAGTGAGGTGGAAGGGGTGATGTGGCATTAACACAAGACAGAACAAGATGTGGTATTAATAGGGTATTAATTTCATCAACACAAGACAGAACAAGAGTATTAATAGGGTATTAATTTCATCAACACAAGACAGAACACGAAACAATGGATATTGAATAGAAGTGTTTGTAGAAAGCCTATTGGTCCATATTTCTTGATGCTTCTATATTGGAGCGGAGTCTTGAGGTGGGTAGAATATAGTTGTGCAATAATTGGCTGTTGATTGCTGGTGTTGACTTCTTGATGTGTAGTGCCTCGCAAACGTCAAGCCGCCTGCTATCGCTGTATCTATCGATGATTTCTGTGTTGTTTACTAGGATTTCTCTGGCGATGGTTTGGTTGTGGGCAGAGATTATATGTTCCTTAATGGAGCCCTGTTGCTTATGCATCGTTAAACGCCTAGAAAGAGATGTTGTTGTCTTGCCTATATACTGGGTTTTTTGGAGCTTACAGTCCCCAAGAGGGCATTTGAAGGCATAGACGACGTTAGTCTCTTTTAAAGCGTTCTGTTTTGTGTCTGGAGAGTTTCTCATGAGTAGGCTGGCCGTTTTTCTGGTTTTATAGTAAATCGTCAGTTGTATCCTCTGATTTTTGTCTGTAGGGATAACGTTTCTATTAACAATATCTTTCAGGACCCTTTCCTCCGTTTTATGAGCTGTGGAAAAGAAGTTCCTGTAAAATAGTCTAATAGGGGGTATAGGTGTTGTGTTAGTTGTCTCTTCAGAGGTTGCATGGCTTTTCACTTTCCTTCTTATGATGTCTTCGACGAACCCATTGGAGAAGCCGTTATTGACTAGGACCTGCCTTACCCTACAGAGTTCTTCGTCGACTTGCTTCCATTCTGAGCTGTGGCTGAGAGCACGGTCGACATATGCGTTAACAACACTCCTCTTGTACCTGTCTGGGCAGTCGCTGTTGGCATTTAGGCACATTCCTATGTTTGTTTCCTTAGTGTAGACGGCAGTGTGGAAACCTCCGCCCTTTTCCATGACTGTTACATCAAGAAAGGGCAGCTTCCCATCCTTTTCCATCTCGTAAGTGAAACGCAGCACGGAACTCTGCTCAAATGCCTCCTTCAGCTCCTGCAGATGTCTGACATCAGGTACCTGTGTAAAAATGTCGTCAACATACCTGCAGTATATGGCCGGTTTCAAGTTCATGTCGACTAAGACTTTTTGCTCGATGGTACCCATGTAGAAGTTTGCAAACAGGACACCTATGGGAGAACCCATGGCGACCCCATCTACTTGCTTATACATGTGCCCATCCGGGCTCAAGAAGGGGGCCTCTTTAGTACAAGCTTGGAGTAGTTTCCTCAGAATATTTTCTGGTATGTCAAGAGGAGTACAGGCTGGATCACGATACACACTGTCGGCTATCATTCCGATTGTCTCGTCCACAGGTACGTTGGTAAACAGCGATTCTAAGTCCAACGAGGCTCTTATCCCTGTGGCCCGTGTGCCCCGCAGTAAGTCAACAAATTCCTTTGGAGACTTCAGGCTGAAGGCGCAAGGAACATAAGGAGTCAGCAGGCCGTTGAGTCGCTTCGCCAGTCTGTACGTGGGTGTGGGTATCTGGCTAATGATTGGCCGAAGTGGGTTTCCGGGCTTGTGCGTCTTGACATTTCCATACGCATATCCAGGTTTATATTCCCCAATGATCTTTGGCAGGTGGAGTCCGGATTTCTTGGCGTTCACAGTTTCGATCAGTTTGTTGACCTTTGCTTTTAATTCGGCTGTAGTGTCCTTCGTTACCCTTTGGAACTTAGTTTGGTCAGAGAGTATGATGTTCATTTTCGCCAGATATTCGTCTTTTTTAAGAATGACATATATTGGCGACTTGTCACCTCTCCTGACAACTATCTCCTTGTTCTCACGAAGGCTTTTAGCTGCCGCTTTAAGCTCGGGGGACAGTATGGTGCCCAATGATTCCCCAAAGATCATTGGGGAATATAAACCTGGATATGCGTATGGAAATGTCAAGACGCACAAGCCTGGAAACCCACTTCGGCCAATCATTAGCCAGATACCCACACCCACGTACAGACTGGCGAAGCGACACAACGGCCTGCTGACTCCTTATGTTCCTTGCGCCTTCAGCCTGAAGTCTCCAAAGGAATTTGTTGACTTACTGCGGGGCACACGGGCCACAGGGATAAGAGCCTCGTTGGACGTAGAATCGCTGTTTACCAACGTACCTGTGGACGAGACAATCGGAATGATAGCCGACAGAGTGTATCGTGATCCAGCCTGTACTCCTCTTGACATACCAGAAAATATTCTGAGGAAACTACTCCAAGGTTGTACTAAAGAGGCCCCCTTCTTGAGCCCGGATGGACACATGTATAAGCAAGTAGATGGGGTCGCCATGAGTTCTCCCCTAGGTGTCCTGTTTGCAAACTTCTACATGGGTACCATCGAGCAAAAAGTCTTAGTCGACATGAACTTGAAACCGGCCATATACTGCAGGTATGTTGACGACATTTTTACACAGGTACCTGATGTCAGACATCTGCAGGAGCTGAAGGAGGCATTTGAGCAGAGTTCCATGCTGCGTTTCACTTACGAGATGGAAAAGGATGGGAAGCTGCCCTTTCTTGATGTAACAGTCATGGAAAAGGGCGGAGGTTTCCACACTGCAGTCTACACTAAGGAAACAAACATAGGAATGTGCCTAAATGCCAACAGCGACTGCCCAGACAGGTACAAGAGGAGTGTTGTTAACGCATATGTCGACCGTGCTCTCAGCCACAGCTCAGAATGGAAGCAAGTCGACGAAGAACTCTGTAGGGTAAGGCAGGTCCTAGTCAATAACGGCTTCTCCAATGGGTTCGTCGAAGACATCATAAGAAGGAAAGTGAAAAGCCATGCAACCTCTGAAGAGACAACTAACACAACACCTATACCCCCTATTAGACTATTTTACAGGAACTTCTTTTCCACAGCTCATAAAACGGAGGAAAGGGTCCTGAAAGATATTGTTAATAGAAACGTTATCCCTACAGACAAAAATCAGAGGATACAACTGACGATTTACTATAAAACCAGAAAAACGGGCAGCCTACTCATGAGAAACTCTCCAGACACAAAACAGAACGCTTTAAAAGAGACTAACGTCGTCTATGCCTTCAAATGCCCTCTTGGGGACTGTAAGCTCCAAAAAACCCAGTATATAGGCAAGACAACAACATCTCTTTCTAGGCGTTTAACGATGCATAAGCAACAGGGCTCCATTAAGGAACATATAATCTCTTCCCACAACCAAACCATCCCCAGAGAAATCCTAGTAAACAACACAGAAATCATCGATAGATACAGCGATAGCAGGCGGCTTGACGTTTGCGAGGCACTACACATCAAGAAGTCAACACCAGCAATCAACAGCCAATTATTGCACAACTATATTCTACCCACCTCAAGACTCCGCTCCAATATAGAAGCATCAA
Source organism: Procambarus clarkii (assembly GCF_040958095.1). Taxonomy (NCBI): domain Eukaryota; kingdom Metazoa; phylum Arthropoda; class Malacostraca; order Decapoda; family Cambaridae; genus Procambarus; species Procambarus clarkii. The sequence goes on from NW_027189131.1 coordinate 4,706,505, forward strand.
GAAATATGGACCAATAGGCTTTCTACAAACACTTCTATTCAATATCCATTGTTTCGTGTTCTGTCTTGTGTTGATGAAATTAATACCCTATTAATACTCTTGTTCTGTCTTGTGTTGATGAAATTAATACCCTATTAATACCACATCTTGTTCTGTCTTGTGTTAATGCCACATCACCCCTTCCACCTCACTCAAATGTAGATATAAAATCGGAGATGCGTAAGTTCTATTCAGTTGTGTATTTGTGAACTAAAGTCTTTGAAAATGTAATAAGTTTTACGAAACGCGCTCGTGTCGCGTCAGACTAGAAATAAAAATGAATTTTGGAGAATTGATTTTTGATTTACCTCCAACAGTGAAGCGAAATGTACGAAAGATTGAGAAAATTCGTGTTAGAATTATTAATCTTACTTTTTCGGTCGTATTTAATAATATATATATATAATATAATATATTATATATATTATATATATATATATATATATATATATATATTATATATATATATATGAAGCACAACTCTCCTAAACACGAGAGTGAAGTTATACAACTTTAGAACACTCTCCCACCAGGAGACTCGAATCCTAGCCAGCACAGAAGCCTTCCAGCACCTGGCATAACAGGTACGCCTTAATCCACTGCACCACCTGGTCACCCTTAAAAGAGATGGTAATTTCGGAGTATTTATACACACTATATATATATATTTTTTGTGTGTGTATAAATACTCCGAAATTACCATCTCTTTTAAGGGTCTGAGCAGGTGGTGCAGTGGGTTAAGGCGTACCTGTTATGCCAGTTGCTGGAAGGCTTCTGTGCTGGCTAAGGTTCGAGTCTCCTGGTGGGAAAGTGTTCTAAAGTTGTGTATAATATATATAATATATATATATATATTATAATATATATATATATATATAATATATATATATTATATATATATATATATATATATTATATATATATATATATATTATATATATTATATATATATTAGTATATTTTGGTAGCAGTCTTTCCTGTAGACATATATTATTAAATATGACCGAAAAAGTAAGATTAATAATTCTAACACGAATTTTCTCGATCTTTCTTATGTTTCTTTTCACTGTTGATGATAATTGAAAAATCGATTCTCCAAAATTCATTTTTATTTCTAGTTTGATGCGACACTTGAGCGTGTTTCGTAAAACTTATTACATTTTCAAAGACTTTAGTTTACACACACACAACTGAACTATAACTGAATAGATCTTAAACATCTTCGATTTTTTTTATACCTGCATTTGGGTGAGGTGATATGTGACAACAGTTTTGGATGAGGTGAAAACAAACTTTCAACACAAGACAGAACACGAAATAATGGGTATTGAAGGTAAGAATGGAAGTAATTGCAGAGGGCCTATTGGCCCATATTTCTTGATGTTTCTATATTGGATCAGGAGTCTTGAAGTGGGTAGAATATAGTTGTGCATTAATTGGCTGTTGATTGCTGGTGTTGACTTCTTGATGTGTAGTGCCTCGCAGATGTCAAGCCGCCTGCTATTGCTGTATCTATCGATGATTTCTGTGTTGTTTGCTAGGATTTCTCTGGTGATGGTTTGGTTGTGGGAACGGATTATATGTTCCTTAATGGAGCCCTGTTGCTTATGCATTGTTAAACGCCTGGAAAGAGATGTTGTTGTCTTGCCTATATACTGAGTTTTTTTAGGCTTACAGTCCCCAAGAGGGCATTTGAAGGCATAGACGACATTGGTCTCTTTTAAAGCCTTCTGCTTTGTGTCTGGAGAGTTTCTCATGAGTAGGCTGGCCTTTTTTTAGGTTTTATAGTAAATCGTCAGTTGTATCTTCTGATTTTTGTCTGTAGGGATAACGTTTCTATTAACAATATCTTTCAGGACCCTTTCCTCCGTTTTATGAGCTCTGGAAAAGAAATTCCTGTAAAATAGTATAATAGGGGGTAACGCCATGCAACCTCTGAAGAGACAACTAACACAACACCTATACCCCCAGACATGACACTTCAAGCATGTCACACCACTCAAGTGTGGTAGATTAAACACTTGTCAGTTTAAGATTGTAACCATCTAGTCCAGTAACGGTGTCCAAGTGGCCTGTGTGAGTGACTGTGACTTAATGACACAAAAGTTTGTTGGGTGAGTACTCGTTATTATGGTGACTCAGTGATATGTGATTACATTGTTATTTTATCAGTTTAAGTGATAGTTGATGATTAATTACAGTTTGTTTCTCAGTGACTAGAGTGTTAATATTATATTATTAAGAGCATGAATTACTGACTTAGTTATGTTAGTTCAGGTTAGGTTAGGATCAATTAGGTTAGGTAGGTTAGGTTTTATCATATTTTTATGTTATTTTAACTCAAATTAGGAAAACAAAAAATCACATATAATATTATGGAAAGCTTTATCATTTCATAGAAAAATTAAAATTTATAAATTGAGGAAAACTTGGCTTTAAGTTTTGTTATCAACATACATACAAAATGTATCCTGTTTGCAAATATTCAATATGTCAAATTCAACTTTCTTATTGTCCATTACATCAATATATGAATGATGGTCCTCATCATTGCTAAAAATACTGTCTAAACAGGAGAATAAGCTATTTATCCGTATGGTATTTCCCACTGTGACTAAATATTTCAACTATGAAAATATTGTATTATGATCAACGTCTAAATTAAGGCCTTACAATCATCAAGAGTGATTTATTCCCACCGAATGAACTACTAGACGGCCCAAAGAAAGTTTAAAATTATAATAAAAGTGCACAAGGCACACCTGTGAGGTAAATGTAGTTTTAAAGTACTGGCAACGGGTGAATGGCAAAACAAAATAGCACCGAGGATCAGAGGAAGAGGACGAGATTTCGTCGAGTGCTGTGGCACCGACTTAGTCGCTATACAACAGAGAGCAAGAGTGGGTAAAGCAGCTAGTCGCAGCCAATCAGCAATAGTGATGCAGTGACGTCATCAGCGAGCACCAAGACGGGACAACAGATTTGCGAATTGAATCACTGGTCTCACAGCTGAGGACAAGGGCAGACGTAGGCGCCAGCACTCCAGGAGAAGATCGCCAGTTTTGCGATAGTGTGGGAAGTTGAACATTACCAGAGGGAGCATTAAGAGTACTTTGACCATAACAGGAGAGGCTGACAACATTTTTGACAGGGTGGAAAAGCAAAAAGTGACAAGGTGGATCGACTGTCGTTAGTGGAACCCAAGAGGGCACCCTTGGTCAGAATAGGGATGTGATTACATCCCCTTCAGATGTTTGTGTATAATGCGAAGAGTGAGGATCGTCCGTCAAGTGTTTGAGGCAGTCCCGAGGCAACCCATAAGCCAGTGGGTCGTGGCCATATATGTTGCTGTACAGAAGGAAATGAAGGTAAGAAGAGATTTATAGCATTCAACAGGACGACGGGTAAGTGTAGTGCCAAATACCCTTTTAGCACGAGAGCCAGACCAGTGATTGCTGCGATTATTTTATCAGACAATCCGAAATCACGTTAATCTCCAGTGACACTATATATGATAAATGTTGACACAACCAGTGGAGACAGTGGACATGTTGGCATAGTTTAACAGTGTAAGCTACACAATTCAGAGACTACGGAGGAAGGTGGAGGTCCCGCGGGGCAACGTACTCTTATGAGAATACAACACATTTGGCGGTAGTGGAGCAGCCTGAGGATACAGCTCTTACTACTATGATAGGAACGAGAGTACTTGAAGACTTCATTGGAGAGGAGCCTTAGTGAGTGAGTGCGACGTCAAGGTTATTATTAGTGAGAGACAGGAGACTAAGAACATGGCCTATGTCACAAATCAGCTGTTGGAGGAATGAAGTCATCAGGACAGCCGCGGCAACAGCGAGGCTTGACCTAAGTAAAGCTCACCGCTTCTGCTGAGGGTAACTCAATTTATTTGGCACTGGACATAGAGGTGTCTGCCTCGATTTAAATAGCAATGTGAGTTAGTGAACATGACTGCCACAGGTAATCACTATCTTGACACCTCACGTTTTACCTAACAAACGTAAGATAAAATAAAAATTTTACCTGAAAATTTATATTTTCGTATTACTGTTTAGTGTAGAATACTTTATTCATTAATTGTTATTAGCACAGCATTCTTCACATGCTATCAAACCTGTGTTGACACGACCACAACTTTTCACATGCAAAGATTTACAATCACATGAAGCTTATTAGCGGCTCCCAAGCTCTTGCTCTACTGGTTGAAACTTGTTACCTCCACTTAACACATGGTTTACTCCCATGCTTATATTGTCCGACATTTCCCACACCCCAAATACTAGCCCATAGTACGATGAGATAAATTTATTGTGCTAGGAAATTAAATTGACTAACATCACTAACAAGAAGCATAGTGCCGCCAAATTCTTCCTATTATTCATGGCTGCGATTGCATCAGTCACCCAGTTCCTATGAGAACAAACTATTTTTATATATCGAATTATACCCAGTCTAATCTTTGTTTAATTTACTAGGTAATTTTGACTGGAAATTTATTTAATTCATTAAAAGAAATTATACCTCCTTTTTAGGTAGAATTTTCCACAGCCGCCATCAGCTGATTCTGGCTGGATAAAGTCACGAACTGAATATTACCTATGCATATGTGTTGTTCATATAACGACACTTTGGTTCAATAATATAAACAGCGGAAAACTGTCTGTTTATACCTGAAGTGCATTATTACGACGTAAAATAACTCGGCAATGTCTTATTAGTAGTAGTAGACAGAGTAAAATATCGTGACTTGTATGTCGAGATTATTCACAGATAGGAAGCTAGGGAATGCGCGCGTCACCTCTGCTGGTGTTCCGAGAAACTCGCCATTTAGCATCGCAAAATATAGGGATTATCCGTGCATTAACGAGTCCCAGACGTTGCTGCCTGCTTCACCTAGCATCAAGGACACCACGTCCGGTTGGGTGAGCAATATTATCATTCTTATGGCCATAATTACAGTGATAGATTACCCAATCGTTAGGACGTAGGATTATTAAATAAACCTAGTAAGTATAATTCCGTGAAGCGGTTAATTCCTTCAATGGATATTAGTTTATGTAACTGTAGTTCAATAGAAATTACATATTATGCCTTTCACAGCGTGGAATAAAGGTGACGAGAGCGGATCATCTTGACTGGAGAACCATATGTCCAAGACACCTTTACATTGAGACAGGATTGTACTGATATAGGAAGACTGTTAGATGCACTTCTCATTATCTTCTTGACAGCTGTGTTGATCATTACTTTGTTATGATATTGTAGTTAGTTTACGAACACAATAACCCTTTTTTCCTGATAAATTTTATTATTGAAATTATGCAATATAATGTTTATTAGGTATATCTAGCAGTTTTAGATCTACCCCCAAAAAGTGTGGAAGTGGAATAATCTAATTATATTCAATTGATACAGTCCCCTTATGTCAAATATTTATCTAGATTTATTAATTAATTGATGATTATAGTAAACTTTATGTTGGAAGATTTTCCCCACATATAGGTCAATATTCAATCAATATCGGCCACGTTTTGACA
>NW_027189131.1:4712598-4735098 GCF_040958095.1 Procambarus clarkii
TTTCTTCGCAGTTATGCTGCGACACGCCTTCGGATCTGTCACGGAAGGTATTTACCTCCGGACCAGACCGGATCAAACCTCTTTAACCTCGCCAGGCTGAGAGCCAAGACGAAGGTTCGGCTGAGGTGTCTGCGCGACTTCCTTTTTGCCGACGACGCAGCAGTCACTGCCCACTCAGCTGAAGACCTCCAACGGCTCATAACCCGCTTCAGCGAGGCCTCTCAGGCTTTCGGACTCCTGGTTGATACCTGGTTGATGGGGTTCTGGGAGTTCTTCTACTCCCCAAGCCCGGCCCGAGGCCAGGCTTGACTTGTGAGAGTTTGGTCCACCAGGCTGTTGCTTGGAGCGGCCCGCAGGCCCACATACCCACCACAGCCCGGTTGGTCCGGCACTCCTTGGAGGAATAAATCTAGTTTCCTCTTGAAAATGTCCACGGTTGTTCCGGCAATATTTCTTATGCTTGCTGGGAGGACGTTGAACAACCGCGGACAGAGAACAGACTCACCATCAGTCTGAAGAAAACACAAGTCATGGGACAAGGAGTGGACTCCCCCCTGACATCGGCATCTCTGATTCCAAACTGGAAGTCGTTCACGACTTCGTGTACCTGGGCTCCACAATCTCTGACTCCCTCTCTCTCTTGATATGGAGCTAAACAAACGCATCGGTAAGGCATCTACTACCATGTCCAGACTGACAAAGAGAGTGTGGGCCAACAATAGGCTAACTGAGTATACTAAGATTCAGGTTTACAGAGCCTGTGTCCTGAGCACTCTCCTTTATGGCAGTGAGTCTTGGACACTCCGCGCCCGTCAGGAAAGACAGCTGAATGCCTACCATATGCGCTGCCTTCGACACATCTTGGACATCACCTGGCAGGACAAGGTGACAAACAACAACGTCTTGGGGAGAGCAAGAATCACTAGCATGTACACAATGCTGAAACAGAGACGAATGCGCTGGCTCGGGCACGTTGTGCGAATGGGCGACGGCAGGATCCCCAAGGATCTCCTGTACGGAGAGCTGATGCAGGGAAAGCGTCCAAGGCAAGCCCCAGCTATGGTACAAAGACGTATGCAAGAGGGACCTGAAAGCCATGGACGTCGATCTTGCTATATGGGAGACACTGGCTGCAGACCGTTCAGCCTGGAGGTAGTCTGTTCAAAGAGGTCTCTCCAAGTTCGAGGAGTCACTTGCCAAGGAATCGGAGGCAGAGACAGAGAAGGAAAGCCGGTAGCCAGGAAGACAGACCAGAATCGGACTTCGTTTGTGCTCGGTGTGGGATGGACTGCCACTCTCGGATTGACCTCATCAGTCACACCAGACGCTGCACCAGGATTGACAACTAGCAACTCCATAGTCTCCCGAGACTGAAGGATGCCTACTATAGTACATGCTCCAGCCCCCAACATCATTGGGGAAAGTACAGTTTTTTGTAGGGAGGGTAACATATTTTTGTAAGTTCGTGAAGAACTTTTCGACAAAATTAGCACCCTTGTATGAATAGTTGAAAAAAGGGGGGCTAGATTTAGGTGGGCAGCCAGAGAGGAGACTGCCTTCAGGAAGATTAAGCAGGAATTGATAAATTCTCCAGTGCTCACTAATTTTACTGGTAAACAGCCTTTAAACCTGGAGATAGATGCTCACTCAGTAAGAGTTGGTTGTGTATTATTATTACAGGAAGTAGATGGTCAGAATAAAGTAATATATTTTGCTTGTAAGAAATTATCGCCTGCAGAACAGAATTATTCTCAATTAGACAAAGATGTCTTAGCTTTGGTATATGCTGTAAAAACTGAAGTATTTCCTACTGGGTAGGAAATTTCTTGCTAGAACAGACCATAAACCCCTGCTAGGATTGTTTGGCAGAGGTAAACAAATTCCAGTTAATGTTAATGCTTGAATTCAACGATGGACATTGCTACTTTCGCAGTTTGAGTATGATTTAGAATTTAAGCCAGGCAAGGATAATGTAGTAACTGATGTATTAAGTAGATTGCCTGTGGAAAGAATTGAATTCCAGTATTTCAGTGGAATATATTAACATGGTGAAATCTATGTCTATTGAGGATATTTCATTCCAGACTATTAGCAAGGCGACTAGTAGAGATTGACGAAGTATGTCATATATAGTTGGAATGATAATTTATTATTCTCAGAGTATACAGCAGTAAAGGCTGACCTTAGTATTCACCAGGATGTACTCTTGTATAGGAATAGAGTGGTGGTGCCTGGAAACTAAAATGTAAGATTTTGGAACAGCTGCATGTAGGCCATAATGGCATAAATGCTATGAAAGCAGAAGCTAGAAGTTGGGTTTGGTGGACAAAAATGGACCAGAATATTGCTGAAGTAACTAAGAATTGTCACATTTGCTTTAAGAAATATTTGAAACCCCAGATCCCAGAACTTTCCTGGCCATGCGCTTGAAAACCCTGGTCTAGACCAAATATAGATTATACTGGACCTATGGATAACAAATATTACCTGGTGGTGGAGGATTCACAAAATTTCTGGATGTTCATGTGTGTAATTCCACCACATCATCTGTAACCTATGAACTGCTAAGGAGATTTTGTTGTAATTTTTGATTGCCAGACATGGTTTGTCAGACAATGCTCTTTATTTTGTTTCTGAGGAAATGGAGGATTTTTTTTTAGAAAAAAAATGATGTTAAATATGTAACACCTGCCCCATATAATCCTTCTTCAAATGGTACTAATAATAAAAGACTGTAGATTTTTGTAAAAGCAAAGAAAAATTATTCATTCTTCCACTGGTAAATCTCCTTGTGAAATAATGTTTAATAGGTACTTTAAAGTGCACATAGAAAAAGTTAAGACAGATCCTGATAAAGAGAAATTGGTAACTAGCTTGGCCAATCAGTTGGCTCAGGGAGAGGAATTGCTGTTAAACGAGGGGGATGCAGTAGATGCAAGGAATTTTGGAATTGGTAAGCCTTACCTTGATGTTACCTTGAAGTGTTTCTGGGACTTAGCGTCCCTGCAGCCCGGTCGTCGACGAGGCCTCCAGTAGAAGGCCAGTAGCCTTGGGTAGAAGGGAAAATTTAGGAAGTCTTGGGCCGCAGGAATTTCACCGTGCAAGTGCAGAGTTTTGGGAAATTAATTGGAAAAGACATGCAGATCAACTCATGCCAAGGTTCACGGGAAATTTTGTAGACTCTTCAGGTGGGGGGTGGGGCAACTAGTGATACCCATCCTAATAATAAAGTGGCAGCACCTGCAGGAGACAGGGAGGCAGAGCAAGGGGCAACAGAGGGAATGTAGAGACAGCTAACCCTATGGACTCTGCAGTAAGTAATTCAGAAGAAGGTTCCCCAGAAGTAACAGGTCTGGAGCCACTGTTGAGAAAATCAGGAAGAATCATACGACCGCCTGATAGACTTAACCTGTAGGGATAGAGTTTAAAAGGGAGGAATGTTAGGATTAGGTATTTTATAGGATTAAGTACTACAGAGGTTAGGTGTAGCGTGTTTTGAACTGATGGTCTTTTGTTTATAAGCATTTTAAATAGTAAGTTATGTAACGTATACCTGTGACGTCATTGCTTGTTGTTATTACAATAAAGCATGAAGGGAGCACGTTTATTTCTCATCCAGCCTGACCGTAACCTTTACCATTAGAGAGGTGAGACTGACACAAACTGGCAAACACATGTGTCATTAAATGAAGATGATGTAAAACAATTTAAAAACAAGTCTATTATAGATTAATTTAACCATAAAGTTATGAAAATATACCGACCAATTTTATATATTCTATTTTTTTTAATGCCGACTAATTGATTCTTGTTACTATTAGCTGAGCGACCAGCAGGTGTTCCTTAACGTTATTATTGGCAAATATATCAACTTGTAAATGTTGCTCTTTGCTATATACTAACCGGCAAACAGTTGCAATATCAGTTCCTTTACTGGCTCTTCTGTCACACTGATGGGTCGTCACTTGGCTGCGTGTGGTGTTTGTTGAGGACCCATTGACAGGAAGGAGATCAATTGCCATTTTATCTGGAAAGAAAATTCTGTCTTGTAACACATACTGAATAATATTAACAAAATTGTAAAATTTAAGTTTCAAAATTTATAATATCATATGTAATATTATATGTTAAAAATAATTGCAGATCAAAATGCATGTTATCAATGATTTACAGACTACCATATGAAAATTACCAATCTCTTTGTTACCCAACAGTTTGGTGAATATCTCTTGGAACAATACCTTTACATTTCTATATGATTTTGCTCATTGCTAAAGATAAGACTTTAAAAAATAAGTTATATTAAGAAATAGTATTGGGTGCCCTGGCTGCTAATATGTGTAATATCATCATAAATTGTGATATGGAGCAGCAGTATTTACAATAAACTTCACCGTTTATTGATTGAATGAGCGATTTATTTGATTGTTTATTAGGGTTTTCAGGTGTGAATGATAAAATCTAAAGAAGGATTTAACAGCAAATTACCCCAATGACGGAAGCTGGACATGCCTGCTCCAACTCTAATGTGTTCGACAGTGTGGCAAACAACGTAGATCCACGTGCGTCTGTGTATGAGCAACCCGTCCTCATACTAAGTCCATTCCATCCAGCGATCGATCCCAAAGACGCATTCATCAATTTTAACATGCTGTTCATTCAAAATTGAAACTTTCTCAAATATAATTATTATTGGTATATATTAGCACACTGCGCATATTTAGGCATTGGTTAGGTTAGGTTAGCTGTTTAGGTTCTGTTGGCGATTATTTGCATTTGTAGTACGTGGGTGAAGCATTTACAGCGTTGTGGTTTTAACAACCCGTCTTCGACTCAAGTCCATTACATCCAGCGGTCAACCCCACAGACGCATTCATAAATTTTAACATGCTGTTCATTCAAAACGGGAATTTTCGAAGGTATAAATTAATATTATAATATATTAGCATATTGTGCATATATAGTCATAGGTTAGGTTAGGTTAGGTGTTTAGGTTCTGTTGGCAATTATTTGTATTTATAGTACGTGGGTGAAGCATTTATAGCGTTGTGGTTCGAACAAATTTCGTCAGTGAAGCACTTGTTCCGGATATGTTCGAACGTCAGCCGTTGTGAGTCGTGTGTAAACCGCTTTTCATTCATATACAGGGGGTTTGACGGGTGCATGGAATCACTTTTGTATCTTTGTTTGGAGGACGGCCTGTGCTCTGACGACTTTTGTTCGAACCACAATGCTGTAAATGCTTCAACCACGTAATACAAACAAATAATCGGCAACAGAATCTAAACACCTAACCTAACCTAACCTAACCAGTACCTAAATACGCACAATATTATAATATATAATATTATTGATTAATAACTGAGAAAATAATGTTTTGAATTAACAGAGTGTTAACATTGGTGAATGCATTATTGGGGTCGACCGCTCGATGAAATGGAGTTGGTCTGAGGACGCAACCCGTCCTCGACTCAAGTCCATTACAACCAGCGGTCGACCCCAAAGACGCATTCATAAATTTTAACATGCTGTTCATTCAAAACAGGAATTTTCTCAAATATAAATTAATATTATGATATATTAGCATTTTGTGCATATATAGGCATAGGTTAGGTGGTTGGGTTCTGTTGGCGATTATTTGTATTTGTAGTACGTGGGTGAAGCATTTATAGCGTTGTGGTTCGAACAAAATTTGTCAGTGAAGCACTTGTTCCGGAAGTGTTCGAACGAAATGAGTTGTGAGTCGTGTGTAAACCGTTTTTCATTCATAAACAGGGGGTTTGGCGGGTGCATGGAATCACTTTTGGATCATTGTTTGGAGGACGGGTTGTGCATAAACCTTTTTTCCTTCATAAACCGGGAGTTTGGTGGGTGCATAGAATGGACCTTTGTTTTATGAGGACAGGCTGCAGCACAAGCTTTAGTCACAGGAGGCAGTGTAACGACTCATGTGACTCAGTGCCATTGTTTACAACTTGAGTGACTCAGTGTGGCATGATTCATTATCGAGCAAGTGATTGCCAGGGAAAAAGTGACGTATCATTGGTGGAAGGACTTCGGTTAAGATCTACAATAGAGCTGTATGATGCTCTACATAGTGTGATCACGTGTGGGTTTACAATATCGGGGGTTGATATGTATGATAACCCTGCCTGGAGGCAGTGAGTGACCATATGTGATTCTATCAATGAATTTGTACCCAGACGTACACACCTAGTTTTACTCACCAAGTTGTGCTTGTGGGGGTTGAGCTTTGGCTCTTTGGTCTCGCCTCTCAAACGCCAATCAACTGGTGTACAGATTTCTGAGCCTACTGGGCTCTATCATACCTATATTTGCAACTGTGTATGGAATCAGACTCCACCACATCGCTTCCTAAAGCATTCCATTTATTATAGAATTCCACATGTTTCTCCGTGCGTGCGTGTGCCAGCTTGAGGTCGGTAGAGCGAAAAGGTCTTGGCTGTGTGATAGACTGTGCTCCCTCACTCTGCATCCTATGAGTTTCTTAGCTGTGAAGAAGTTTGGAGTAACACCAGTGTGCTAATTCGTCGTGAGTGTCAACTCGATGTTGGTACTCTTCAACTTGTCTGTGTTCTCACAGACACAGACCACAGACATGTGGTATAGGTTCTCACCTATACCTTCGCTGTGGATGAAATACGTTATGGACTTGTACGATGTACAAGGCTCAATAACATCTATATCATGACCTGATAAGCCTCGGGCAGCATTTGACTGAGGCAAACCATCATCGTCGGGCTGTATATATGCGTGTTCATGGAGGAGTTGGGATTGGGGGGGGGGCTATTTGCCCCGCTCCTGTGCCAGGTAAATTAAGGGCTCACCATAACCCGTGCTACTTGAAACTTGTTCCCAGTAGCTGAGTCTATAACAACAGGAGTTGGGGACTCTCACCCTACACCAGCTTCATGCAACACACTCCCTCACCGCCCCAGTGCCACACTCCCTCACCGCCCCAGTGCCACACTCCCTCACCGCCCCAGTGCCACACTCCCTCACTGCCCCAGTGCCACACTCCCTCACCGCCCCAGTGCCACACTCCCTCACCGCCCCAGTGCCACACTCCCTCACCGCCCCAGTGCCACACTCCCTCACCGCCCCAGTGCCACACTCCCTCAACGCCCAGTGCCACACTCCCTCACCACCCCAGTGCCACACTCCCTCACCGCCCCAGTGCCACTCCCTCACCGCCCCAGTGCCACTCCCTCACTGCCCCAGTGCCACACTCCCTCACCGCCCCAGTGCCACACTCCCTCACCGCCCCAGTGCCACACTCCCTCACCGCCCCAGTGCCACACTCCCTCACCGCCCCAGTGCCACACTCCCCCACCACCCGAGTGCCACACTCCCTCACGGCACCGGTGACACACTCCCTCACTACCCCAGTGCCACTCTCACTCACTGCCTCAGTGACACTCCCTCGCCGCCCCAGTGCCACACTCCCTCACAGCCAAAGTGTCACACTTTCTGAACGCCCCAGTGCCACACTCCCTCGCCGCCCCAGTGCCACACTCCCTCGCCGCCCCAGTGCCACATTCCCTCACCGTCCCAGTGCCACACTCCCTCACCGCCGTAGTGCCACTCCCTCACCGCCCCAGTGCCACACTCCCTCACCGCCCCAGTGCCACACTCCCTCACCGCACCAGTGCCACACTCCCTAACTGTCCCAGTGCACCACTCCCACACCCCCCAGTGCCTTACTCCCTCACCGCCCCAGTGCCACACTCCCTCACCGCCCCAGTGCCACACTCCCTCACCGCCGTAGTGTCACTCCCTCACCGTCCCAGTGCCACACTCCCTCACCGCCCCAGTGCCACACTCCCTCACCGCCCCAGTGCCACACTCCCTCACCGTCCCAGTGCCACACTCCCTTACCGCCGTAGTGTCACTCCCTCACCGCACCAGTGCCACACTCCCTCACCGTCCCAGTGCCACACTCCCTTACCGCCGTAGTGTCACTCCCTCACCGCCCCAGTGCCACACTCCCTCACCGTCCCAGTGCCACACTCCCTCACCGCCGTAGTGTCACTCCCTCACCGCACCAGTGCCACACTCCCTCACCGTCCCAGTGCCACACTCCCTTACCGCCGTAGTGTCACTCCCTCACCGTCCCAGTGCCACACTCCCTCACCGCCCCAGTGCCACACTCCCTCACCGCCCCAGTGCCACACTCCCTCACCGTCCCAGTGCCACACTCCCTTACCGCCGTAGTGTCACTCCCTCACCGCACCAGTGCCACACTCCCTCACCGTCCCAGTGCCACACTCCCTCACCGCCCCAGTGCCACTCCCTCACCGCCCCAGTGCCACTCCCTCACCGCCTCAGTGCCACACTCTCTCACCGCCACAGTGCCACTCCCTCATCGCTCCAGTGCCATTTCCTCACCACCCCAGTGCCTCACTCCCTCACCGCCCCGGTGCCACACTCCCTCACCGCCCCAGTGCCACTCCCTCACCACCTCAGTGCCACACTCCCTCACCTCCCCAGTGCCACACTCCCTCACCGCCCCGGTGCCACACTCTCTCACCGCCCCAGTGCCTCTCCCTCACCTCCCCAGTGCCACACTCCCTCACTGCCCCAGTGCCACACTCCCTTACCGCCCCAGTGCCACACTCCCACACCACCCCAGTGCCACACTCCCTCACCGCCCCCAGTGCAACACTCCCTCTCCGCTCCAGTGCCTCTCCCTCACGGCCCCAATGCCAATTCCTCACCGCCCAAGTGCCACTCTTTCAAAGTCCAAGTGCCAAACTTCCTCACCGACCCAGTGCCACACTCCTTCACTGCCCCAGTGTCACACTCCCTCACTACCCCAGTGTCACACTCCCTCACTACCCCAGTGCCACACTCCTTCACCGCCCCAGTGCCAGTTCCTCACCGCACCAGTGCCACACTCCTTCACCGCCCCAGTGCCACACTCCCTCACCACCCCAGTGCCACTCCCTCACCGCCTCAGTGCCACACTCCCTCACCACCCCAGTGCCACTCCCTCACCGCCCAGTGCCACACTCCCTCACCGCCCCAGTGCCACACTCCCTTACCGCCCCAGTGCCACACTCCCTTACCGCCCCAGTGCCACTCCCTCACCGCCCCAGTGCCGCACTCCCTCACCGCCTCAGTCCCACACTCCCTCACCGTCCCAGTGCCACACTCCCTTACCGCCCCAGTGCCACACTTCCTCACCGCCTCAGTGCCACTCCCTGATCGCCCAAGTGCCACACTCCTCCGCCTCAGTGCCACACTCCTTCACCGCCCCAGTGTCACTTCCTCACCGTCCCAGTGCCACTCTTTCACAGTGCCAGTACCACACTCCCTCACCTTCCCAGTTCCACTCTTTCACTGCCCCAGTATCCCAGTCCCTCACCGCCCTAGTGCCACACTTGCTCACTGCCCCAGTATCCCAGTCCCTCACCGCCCTAGTGCCACACTTGCTCACTGCCCCAGTATCCCAGTCCCTCACCGCCCTAGTGCCACACTTGCTCACTGCCCCAGTATCCCAGTCCCTCACCGCCCTAGTGCCACACTTGCTCACTGCCCCAGGGCCACACTCACTTACCATCCCGGTGCCACTCTCCCACCGCCCCAGTGCCACACTCCTTCACCGCCCCAGTGCCACACTCCTTCACCGCCCCAGTGCCACACCATAGACCATGGTGGAGGGTCATGTGCCCTCTCCATCTGGTTTGGTCTTGGTAAGCTCTACGCTGTTTTTGTGGCAGGGAAACTGGTATATATTTGGGTTGGGACTGCTGCTCTGTGTAGGCGTAAGGGTTCTTCGGGATCATTTTAAGCCTTTTGGGGCATCTCAAGTTCCAAGGGTGGTGTGCTTTGGAGCAATTTGGACACTTAGCTTGAATGGGCTAGTTAGCATTGTGTTTATCAAAGAATATTTTCGTGTCGTGGGGCAGGCTGCAGACTCCACACCTCACTGGGCGTTGGCTGCCGTCCCTGTTATGTCCAAATCTCTGACGTCTGAAGCATCTGAGGGGCAATGTGGTGTAGGGCTTGTGATGGAACACGCCCCAAATGCCACGATCAAGTTTTTTGGGAATCCGTCTATTTACTGTGAGAAGGACTTGTGGGGTTTCGTGCTTTGTGGATTTTTCCTGGCATCTTTCTGCTGACACCACATAATTCAGCTTTTCGAAATGAGATAAGGCCATGTGCATGAGACAGTGGAGGACAATGATTTTCCTTATTTTGTCCTCTGCCTTGATTTCGTCGCATTTCCTGTAATTCTTAAGAATTGTTACAGCTGTCTTATCTTTGGACTTCAGAATATATTCGCCAGACTGTTTGGTTGTTGTTGTTGTTGTTGTTTTAGATTTAGCTACTCAGAACAAAATGTTCATGTAGCACGGGGCTACAGTGAGCCCATAATTGAGTACAGTTATCGCGATAACCTTGTTACTGAGATATTTGAGTAAAAGTTTTAAATGAAGGTGGGGATTTCTCTTTTCCCTCTTTATTTTTAGCTTCTGTTTTAGCGAACTGGTTTTAGTCTTATTTTAATAACATTATCTTGGTGGTGTATATAGATGCACAGTGTTCACTAGTGTGTTACATTTTTCAACAGCTTTTCTAATCATTGTAGTCACTGTGGAATTTGCATCTAATGCATCTGCTGTCATTGGATTAATGATGAATTTGATGCGCAGGTCTTCAGTTGCGTCACATTCCAGTAAGTAATTTAATAGTGGTGCCTCTGCATCTGTTCAGCAGATATGATACTCTTTAACTATTGAGTTTATTACCACCCAACTCTTGTAACCAACTCTGAGTCTGTGTATGGCTACTGCAATGTCTCTGGATAGTTTTTACCACGCTTGAAAGACTAATACACAGTGGTTTGTTCTAACCACATCGCAGTGGATTTTCCTTCAGCTACTTTGGGTATGTGGGGAAATTTTGATAGTTGGGAGTGTTTACTTCTTGATTTACTCCTTAATCTGTGAAAAACTTGGAGGGATTTTAACTTGTATAACAGGTAGAGCAGTGAGTGTTAAAGCTAGTGACTCTGCCTTTGCATTACCATCTATGCCAATGTAACTTGGTATCCAATTTAGGGTAACTGACAGCCCTAGATTGTGTACTTCTTTTCCAAGATGTAGGTTTTCTGTGATAAGTTGTATATTATCACTGTGCTGGCTGGATAACATTGCCTGGAGCGAAGATTTAGAGTCGGTATGAATGATGACATCATGTAAATTATTCTCAATTAAATAGTTTATGGCCTCCTTTAGGCATACAATTCTGTTTGCAATGTTGAGCACCCACTATTCATGCTCCAGTAAGCTTCATGGATGGTAGTGTAAATTGCTGCACCAGCAGAACCTCTTTCTTGATCAACTGATCCGTCTGTGAAGATGTGAGTCGCTGTGGGTCTTGAGATGGTTTCCATTTGTTTTTCTATGACAGCTTTGAGCCTCTGCGAGTCGCATGCTGATCTTTTAACGGATAATCCTTCAATGATTATCTTTAAACTCGATTCTTCCCCCAGCAGTAGTCTGCCGAAAGTGTTGATATGGTCAATGTCTCCATTGTTTTTAATGGTCCGTTTCAAGTCAACTTTCTCTAGAATCTTGACTAGATTATCCGTCCATGCACTTGTTATATACTGAAGGTTTTTGTAAAGCGATCTGTGTATGCTGTCTTCGATTGACAGTCTGGCGGTGGTTCCAACAAGTCTTACTGTTATGGTGGCTATTCTTTGTTTGATCCTATATTCTAAGGCTAATAAGTTGGCTTCCATTCTTAGATTCTCTCTACACGTCCATATAGGTGCTCCCAGCATTGTTCTGAAAGCATCATTTTGAGACACTTTCAGTTTCTCCCATTGGTTATCACTGAGGGATATAAGAGCAGGAGCAGCATAGTCGATGAGTGACTTAACTGCTTTAACGTAGTACATTTTGAGTACTGGTAGAGATGCACCATCTCTAAGATTTGTCAGAGAGCGCAAAGCTGAGTTTCTGGCTTTACAACGTTAGCGAAGATATTAAATTTCTTGAGTGAATTTCAACTGTCTGTCTATTATAACTCCTAGCTATTGAAAAGAGGTAACTCACTCAATTTCATTGTCTTGTATTGCGAGTCAATACAAGACAATGTCTTGATGTCTGTTTGGTTTGTTGTTTAAGATTCGCCACTTGGAACCAAAAGTTGCAAGTAGCACGGGCTATGGTGAGCCCGTAATGGACTTACCTGGCACAGGAGCGAGGCTATAACTGTGGACTGGACTGTTCGGTTGTTGTTGTTGTTTAAGATTCGCTACTCAGAACGATAAGTTCTAGTAGCACGGGCTATGGTGAGCCCATAAGTGGAGGCTCTTTGGAGCCATTATCTGTATCAGTGGCTGATACTAGAGATGTGGCGATGGATGGGGGTCTTCATGATGGTTTTCAGCCTGGAGGGCTTGCTATACCAGTTATGGAGCTGGTGGGCTTAGTGTAGACCTCTAGGTTTTCCGTTTTTTCTTTGCGACTGTTCGGTTGGCGTATTGGATTTATACCATTGGAGGTCAGGAACGTACATATTGGTGAGGTGTATAAGGTAAGAAGCATAGGTCAATAAGCTATACATACAATTAGGTGAGGAGTAAGATGTAAAGGTTAGAAGCACATACAAAGACTAGTTAGGTGTAGTGGGAGAAGCCTTTTGGGCATTGTCATCAACGTTGGCATCTTCACGTTCCAGTCTTGTTCTCACTCTCATGGTGGGTTGAGTGAATAGTTCCATTATTTGAGTATTTATGGTGGGTTGTTCAACGTTTTATGTGAATGGCTTCTAGAATTTATAATCTTACATATAGGGTTTTATGTAATATGTAAGTATATTTATTCAGTATTTCTCTTGTTAGTGTGATGTCATGGGTTTGTCTCATGTGATTTTTAGGGGCACCTGATTGAAGATGACGGGTCAAACGCCTTGTCAGCTTGGTCGACGCATACCTATGTACTTAGATTGAAGGCTTCATCCTTCTGGGGGCAGGTGTACATATATACCACGTTCGACTTCTGTAAAGGGTTCTCAGTCGGATTCGGGCAGTTTGTAATGGGGTTAATGATCTTCTTTGTTTTATAGTATATGATTGTGTCTAAGTTTTGGTTAGGAGTTTTACTCCTTTGTCGATTATTTCTTATTTCTTTATGTTTACTTTGCGTGGTGGATTTGTAATTTAATTTTATTAGAGGTGTTGTGGTTTCTGTTCTTTGTTTATGATTATACCACCTGTTCAAGTGTCTTCTTATATATTAGTGTTTATCTTATAGTTGCTATATCCATTGTTCACCAACACCTGTGTTATCCTTTCAAACTTCTTACTCACGTTACTCCATTCAGAGCAGTGAGTAAGGGCTCGACGGATATAAGCGTTGAAAACTGGCTTTGAATCTTTTGGGTCACTCACTCCTACTGTTTAACATAATCCTATGTTTGTATGCTTTATAGACACCAGTGCTCAGAAATGCTCCTATGTTTATAATTAATATATCCAGGAAAGACAGACTGTTATTTTCATGGGTGAATCGTAATCCTGACCCCCCTTTCTAGATTGCTTTTCATATAAATTAATTCTTCTAGGTCTTTTACTATTACGAATATGTCATCGACATAACAGCAGTATTCACTTGGCATTAGCCTATTACTGAAGACTCTTTCCTCGATTGTTATAATGTAAAAAATTGCAAATAGCACTATAAGAGGGAAGTCCATTGTTACTCCGTCTATCTGTAGATACATGTTACCTTGCTGAATGATGAAAGAAGTTTCCTTTGAACACCTACAGAAATGCCGTTCATTATTGAGGCGTATGAGTGAGAACGCAACTACTGAAGGTTCGAGTGTGGTAGAGTTAACTCTAAAACCCTGGATGGGTCCCAGTTTGGGGCCTCCAGAGCCTTTCAGAGAGCTCAGAAGAGTTCTGGGCTGGTCAACTTTTGTTCTACCGTGGCCGAGTCAGTTATTGCAGGCGTCAGTTACAGAAGGTTCCACATGAGGCGACGGAGAAGAAAGCTCGCCACTCTAAGGTCACTTGTTGTTTCGGCGAGCCTGGGACCAAAATCCTTGAGAAACCTTGCACATTCTCCCTATGGACCTCGTGTCTCAGAACCTTTCAGAACAAAATTGTAAAGGTGATCTATTTCTGTGTACTTGATTGATTTGTGACTGTGTATTTCCGCAGCTCCTGCTTAACCAACAAAGAGGGGGATTACGTGGCTGCCTAAGTGGATATGAATGTACTGACATTCATCAGTCATTTCTCCATAGATGTAGTGTGATTCCATCAGGTCGACCAGAAAGCGCAGGAAACTTAAAGTTCATTAGGTTACTGTGCTCTCTGCTGGACACTGGGAAGATGTAAGGCTCCTGTTAATGATGTCGTTGACTAAGCCGGGTCTTGAGTGCCAACCCACTTATTTTCTGCAGCGCAGGCTGTGTGATCCATATTCGTCTGCATCTGCCTCACTGCAAATACACCTACATACAATGTGGTTTGGGGTAGAAAAGCGGAAGGCGTCTGCAATACAGAGTTGCTGAGGATCAAAACGTGTGCCCTTCACAGTCATAGGGACGGCCAAAATAACGTCCCCTGCATGGGGAGCCTACACAGATGTGAGGTGAGCATGATCACAGGGAGTTAGTGTTGCCTCCAGCAAAGCTGTTGCATCTTTCTGTACGATGTGGCTGTCCCAGCTAGATAATTTGTTGGCATTCAGTATGGCTGGTCTGAGTGCTAGGTCTGCCAGGGTACCTCATTTTGTGTTACATTCTGTGTAGTGGGGGACATGTCCCCGCTGAGTTCCCACTTTGTGTGCAGGGCAATATCATTTTGTTATGGACTTACATTGTGTAATTTATTTAATTTTTTTCTTATTATATTGATTAAATATCCGCCCCTTTACATACAAGGAAAATCATTCCCCTTCTGTACACCATCATATCTTTTCTTGGCCCTTCACTACATTACAGGGAAATACAGGTTTGTAAATAGGGATGTATTCTGCTTCAGTGGACATGTTGACCAACATGTCTCCCGTCACTGCTAATGCCATCAGGTATGGTTGTATGTGTATGTCAGTAGCAGTAGCTGAGAGAACACTAACCCTGACACACCCCAGATACCTCATACCCTCCAATGAAAAATCAAATATACAAATTTCAGGTGTAGTGAGGAGTTGATGCCGCTAAAACTAATGAAGACCTGCAGTTGTTTCAATCAAGAAATTTTCAAAAATAAACTACTTAACAAATAAAGCTAGGCCTATCACACTTATGTATGACACTCATGTAACTCTACGAAACTTCTGGATGTTCAGGCACAACAAGGTAACAAAAAGTCGTTGGATCTCTTCGGATGCATAAAATATAAAACCTAATAGGAAACATACAATGAAAAAACTGTGCATTCACAGATACTCTACAAAATGTAGTTTGGCACAAACTTTGGGAGTTACGGAGGGAGAGATCCGGGCAGAACTTCAGCAGGCCGTACACAGCCTCTACGCTGCCAGCTTCCACTGCCACGTGAAGAGCTGTATTTCCTGCCGGAGAGAAACAATAGCATGAAAGTAACTGTTAGTGGAAACAAATTTTGCATTTAACTGAGGCTATTCACCAGTTTTTTTTTAACGTGCTATGATTAATTTAACAATTATTGTAACAATAATAACCTTAGTAACGATACTTGTTACGGTATTGGGGAATTGAATTGTTTGTGAGTGCTCGAGAAAATATAAATAGAATCTAAAACGTAAATAAATTATTTATTCTAATGAAAAAAATCCTATCACAAATGGAACGACTTGAAAGAGTCGTTTTAAAAAACAAAGTCGTCTATTTCTTTACCAGCCCCATTTGTGACTGTTAGCTGTGTAATGCTCAATATTTTGGCAAGTCCCAAATATTAGAAGATTGAACTAATTAAATAGATATATCATAAGAGCAAGGAGACTGCCAACTTGCTCATGAGGAGCTCTCCTGAAACCAAACAAAACTCCTTGAAAGAGACCAATATTTTATGCCTTCACATGACCACTTTGAGACTGTCAGCTCCAACGGATTCAATATATTGGGAAAGCAACAACATCCCTTTTAAAACGCCTAACACTGTACAAGCAGCAAGGACCTACTAAGAACATATACTCACTAAACATAACCAGACCATCCACACAGATATACTCACTAAACATAACCAGACCATCACCAGAGATATACTCACTAAACATAACCAGACCATCACCAGAGATATACTCACTAAACATAACCAGACCACCAGATCACCAGAGATATACTCACTAAACATAACCAGACCATCACCAGAGATATACTCACAAACAACACCAAAATAATCGTCAACAGACTGGACATCGGCGATTCATTATACATAAAGCAAACCAAGCAACACATCAATTGCCAACTAGCACCAAATGCCTTCAAATGCCCACTTGGGGACTGTAAGCCTCAAAGAAATCAGTACATAGGCAAGACAACAACATCTCTTTCCAGGCGATTAACGATGCATAAGCAACAGGGCTCCATTAAGTAACATATAATCTCTTCTCACAACCAGACCATCACCAGAGAAGTCTTAACAAAAAAACACAGAAATCATCGATAGATGCAGCGATAGCAGGCGGCTTGACATCTGCGAGGCACTACACATCAAGAAGTCAACACCAGCAATCAACAGCCAATTAATGCACAACTATATTTTACCCACTTCAAGACTCCGCACCAATATAGAAACATCAAGAAATATGGGTCAATAGGCCCTTTGCAGTTACTTCCATTCATCCCTTTAACTTACCCAATATTATACCCATTGTTTCGTGTTCTGTCTTGTGTTGAAAGTTTGTTTTCACCTCATCCAAAGCTATTGTAACATATCACCTCACCCAAATGCAGGTATATAAAATGAAAGCCGTTTAAATTATAGCATAGTAGAACTCTGTTTAGTGTTTGCAGGTTATAGTTGTGTGTGCGTAAACTAAAGTCTCTCAAAATGTAATAAGTTATTATGAAACGCGTTCAAGTGTCGCGTCAGACTAGAAATAAAAATGAATTTTGGAGAATTTATTTGTCAATTTCCATCGACAGTGAAAAGAAACATAAGAAATATTGAGAAAATTCGTGTTAGAATTAGTAATCATACTTTTTCGGTCATATTTAATAATATATGTTAACAAGAAAGACTGCTACCAAAATATACTAGTATATATATAAATATATATATATATATATATATATATATATATATATTATATATATATATATAAATATATGCGAACAAGCCTGAATGGTCCCCAGGACAATATGCAACTGAAAACTCACACCCCAGAAGTGACTCGAACCCATACTCCCAGAAGCAACGCAACTGGTATGTACAAGACGCCTTAATCCACTTGACCATCACGACCGGACATAATGAGGTGATAGCCGAGGCTATTTGAACCACCCCACCGCCGGCACTCGGATAGTAATCTTGGGCATAGCATTTTACCAAATCACCTCATTCTTTGGGGCACACGTGAGGAACACAAATGCGAACAAGCCTGAATGGTCCCCAGGACAATATGCAACTGAAAACTTGTACATACCAGTTGCGTTGCTTCTGGGAGTATGGGTTCGAGTCACTTCTGGGGTGTGAGTTTTCAGTTATATAAATATATATATATATATATATATATATTATATATATATATATATATATATATATATATATTATTAAATATGACCGAAAAAGTAAGATTAATAATTCTAACACGAATTTTCTCAATCTTTCGTACATTTCTTTTCACTGTTGGAGGTAAATCAAAAATCAATTCTCCAAAATTCATTTGTATTTCTAGTCTGACGCGACACGAGCACGTTTCGTAAAACTTATTACATTTTCAAAGACTTTTAGTTTAAGAGACAACTAACACAACACCTATACCCCCTATTAGACTATTTTACAGGAACTTCTTTTCCACAGCTCATAAAACGGAGGAAAGGGTCCTGAAAGATATTGTTAATAGAAACGTTATCCCTACAGACAAAAATCAAAGGATACAACTGACGATTTACTATAAAACCAGAAAAACGGCCAGCCTACTCATGAGAAACTCTCCAGACACAAAACAGAACGCTTTAAAAGAGACTAACGTCGTCTATGCGTTCAAATGCCCTCTTGGGAACTGTAAGCTCCAAAAATCCCAGTATATAGGCAAGACAACAACATCTCTTTCTAGGCGTTTAACGATGCATAAGCAACAGGGCTCCATTAAGGAACATATAATCTCTTCCCACAACCAAACCATCCCCAGAGAAATCCTAGTAAACAACACAGAAATCATCGATAGATACAGCGATAGCAGGCGGCTTGACGTTTGCGAGGCACTACACATCAAGAAGTCAACACCAGCAATCAACAGCCAATTAATGCACAACTATATTCTACCCACCTCAAGACTCCGCTCCAATATAGAAGCATCAAGAAATATGGACCAATAGGCTTTCTACAAACACTTCTATTCAATACCCATTGTTTCGTGTTCTGTCTTGTGTTGATGAAATTAATACCCTATTAATACCACCTCTTGTTCTGTCTTGTGTTGATGAAATTAATACCCTATTAATACCACCTCTTGTTCTGTCTTGTGTTGATGAAATTAAAACCCTATTAATGCCACCTCACCCCATCCACCTCACTCAAATGTAGATATAAAATCGGAGATGCGTAAGTTCTATTCAGTTGTGTATTTGTAAACTAAAGTCTTTGAAAATGTAATAAGTTTTACGAAACGAGCTCGTGTCGTGTCAGGCTAGAAATAAAAATGAATTTTGGAGAATTGATTTTTGATTTACCTCCAACAGTGAAAAGAAATGTACGAAAGATTGAGAAAACTCGTGTTAGAATTATTAATCTTACTTTTTCGGTCATATTTAATTATATATATTATATATATATATATATATATATATATATATATATATATATATATATATATATATATATATATATATATATATATATATATATATATATATATATATATATATATATATATATATATATATATATATGACTGAAAACTCACACCCCAGAAGTGACTCGAACCCATACTCCCAGGAGCAACGCAACTGGTAACTACTGGACGCCTTAATCTGCTTGACCATCACGACCGGACATAAGGAAGTGATAGCCGAAGCTATTTGATCCACTTCCCCGCCGGCACTCGGATGATAATCTTGGGCATAGCATTTTGTCAAATCACCTCATTCTTTGGGGCAGACCATTACCATCCGAGTGCCGGCGGGGAAGTGGTTCAAATAGCTTCGGCTATCGCTTCCTTATGTCCGGTCGTGATGGTCAAGCGGATTAAGGCGTCCTGTAGTTACCAGTTGTGTTGCTCCTGGGAGTATGGGTTCGAGTCACTTCTGGGGTGTGAGTTTTCAGTCGCATATAGTCCTGGGGACCATTCAGGCTTGTTTGCATATATATATATATATATATATATATATATATATATATATATATATATATATATATATATATATATATATATATATATATATATATAAACATATGTCGTACCTAGGAGCCAGAACACACTTCTCGGCCTACTATGCAAGGCCCGATTTGCCTAATAGGCCGAGTGATTTTCTTTATTTTCAATAAAATGTTTCCTATTGGTTTATTTCAAATATTATTATTATATTATATTAGGGACATAAATTATTTATTTAGTTATGTTAGAAAGAAAGAAAAGAGAAAGCACATGTCTCTAATATGTTTAATTTTACAATGCTTGTGGGTATACAATATTTTTCTTGTTCAATTGTCGGTGGGGATATAGAGATTGTCTGGTTTGCCGACTTTAGAACACGCAAAATATAATTGTCTATGTGAGAAGCTATCCGTGTCTAGACATAAACCGCACAATTCTAAAGATTAGCTCTGAGCTTTATTGATGGTGATTGCAAACGCCAATCAAATTGGAAATTACAATCTCTAAACTGAAATGGCATATCTGTTGGAATCATAGAAATGCGAGGAATAAGGACATCTCCACTTTTGAAAAGTTCTGCTGTCAAGATTATTGCTTCTACGCTGTCGAATCAGCGATGATTAATCGTCGCTGATTATTTTTTTTACTGCAAGCCGCGTCGTGTTACAAAGTTATGGCTGTTTGATATTTTTGCAACATGATAATTGGCACTCCGATTTTCAATTGCCATGCATGTGATGGTATCCCTGGCTGATCGAGTGAATTCAAAAATTCTGTTGGATAATTAACCGCTTCATCTGCTTCCTCAACAGTATCGACGGACTTGAATGTGACTGCCTCGCTTTGAATGTGAGACTGAATAATATTGTTAAGTTCGTGTGCTGGATGCTTTGGACATGTTGCACGTGGGAGTTTCAATGAATTGCATATTCAATGGCAATTTCAAAGTCGAGGTAGCAGTTCTTCCACCTGGTAGCAATGTTGCAGTTTTTCCGGACGATGCAAGACCTAAGGCTATGCCATTTTGGGATCGAAATACTGCCAGAATCAATCTAATTAGGAAGGTTTTACCAGTTCTTCCTGGCGCATCTAAGATTTCTCTAAGCCCGTTATTGACAGTTAGAATTATTTGATTATAAATGCCTTTTCGCTCAAGCGTTAGATTAGGAATATTTGATTGCACATTCGACAACAGATCACCCGTGTTGTAACCTTGTTCACGACGCAATCCTAAATCGAACGAAGCTGCAGCAGATCGATTCGGTGATGGCATTTCCAATTGATTGAGAACTTTGTTAGCGATTTCTAAGCTCAAATCTTCAATCATTATCAATGCTTCGATGTAGATTTCGGCTGTGAAATCCATGTTCATATTGGAATTTTCCTTGCGTATTCGACGGACAATGTCTTCAGCCATATGGCTCTCAGCCACAGCTCAGATTGGAAGCAAGTCGATGAAGAACTCTGTAGGGTAAGGCATTTCCTAGTCAACAACTTCTTCTGTTAAGGTCAGGGAGATAAAAGACTTCCATATTAATATCTTAAGGGAGTAACCGTCAGCATCACTGGAACACATAGCCTGGTCACATATCAATCAAGGTTCTAGGGGATTAAAAGGCTAGCAACAAATAGTTCAGTTTACAGCCATTAAGAACCTTCCGCAACATTAAAAAAAAACACTCTACTAATATCACACACTCTAACACTATATCCAGCTTCTCAACAACTGAGCATGATACATCAAATACAGGTCTAAAAACTGCATCAATCAACCCTAGCTGACACCAGGAACTATGCCTAGCACAATGGAACACTAATATAAGCAAATTAACTGATACATAATGAAATGGATAGCTTTATCATTTCATAAGAAATAATTAGAAAAATATATAATTTCAGGAAAACTTGGCTTATTGGGCAAATCGGGGGCCTTCCATAGTAGGCCTAGTACTGACTGACTTTCGCCCTCCTGGGCTAAGGTATGCTGAACTCTGTAGTTACTATATGAGTACTGGAACACTTGATGATATATTGGACTTGTATCCAAAATTGACCATGTAATGTATCAATCATACAATGCATGTATGTGATGTAACTATATAACCTGAGCTTGTAAAAGCACCTTCATCACCTTCAGTGATTAAGTGCTTAATTGCACACTAGTTTCTTTATCAGCTACCTCACCCTGTCAGGGTAAATGAGACAAATGTATGTGAATGCATGTATGTGTGTATATATGTATGTGTATGTGTGTGTGTATGTATATGTATGGGTATAAAGCATATATGGAAGCTGATCAGAATTACATTTCACCTTTGTGAATGTACATTAATGACACTATGTAAAAGACACATCTAATACTTTATGTAGGGCGTACGTAAATCTGTGTATCTTTGTATTTACGTATGTAGGTTAGCTTAGCATTTTAAAAGCACCGAATCACCTTCTGTGGTTGAGTGTTCAATAAACCCTTGAACTGTATGTTTAACACTTCTCTAACCCTGTCCATGGAGGACAGAAGAAAATGTATATATGCTGGTTAGCATTGTAAATGTGTGGCCACGTCTGTGGTAGAAAATAATAAAAAAAAAAAAAAAAAAAATAAAAAAAAAAAATGCGTTCTGGCTACTAGGTATATTATATACACACATATATATATATATGTCGTACCTAGTAGCCAGAATGCACTTCTCAGCCTACTTTGCAAGGTCCGATTTGCCTAATAAGCCAAGTTTTTAATGAATTAATTGTTTTTCGACTACCTAACCTAACCTAACCTAACTTTTTCGGCTACCTAACCTAACCTAACCTATAAAGATAGGTTAGGTTAGGTTAGGTAGGGTTGGTTAGGTTCGGTCATATATCTACGTTAATTTTAACGCCAATTAAAAAAAATTGACCTCATACATAATGAAATGGGTAGCTTTATCATTTCATAAGAAAAAAATAGAGAAAATATATTAATTCAGGAAAACTTGGCTTATTA